>NC_079491.1:22751690-23054720 GCF_020520425.1 Spinacia oleracea | reverse complement strand
ATTGGGTCTTGTTGGAATTAGCTGTCTACTTACGTGCATATGGTTTTGTCAAAGTATTTTCTCCTCCTTACTAAGTTACTAGCGTTCTCTACTTTTTGCTTCCCAGTTTTGTCTCCCGTATGCATCCATGCTTGGAGTTAACATCTACTCCATTAGTCTAGATAATTTCTTTAAGGATTAAAATTATGAGTTACCCATCTAACAAAGTTCCCCCTTTGACCATGGTAAGCGGGTCTGCATCTTACCCTTGCAATTCCTAAGAGGTTGTTCCAGTTGACCTTAGTCCGGTACGCAACAGTCTTTCTGAAAACCAGAAGTGCAGGAAGTTAAGTAAACAATTAAGTCAGTCCCACATAATCCCAGAGTCGGAGAACAATAAACCTTTGACTCACAAAGTAAAATAGGCATCCACGTGTATATGTTTTAGCATGATAATCAGAAGAGTTAATGAAATGAATGATAAAAACTTTTTTTTCTTTTGACTGTTGGACAATCTCGTTAGGAGATGATCCATGAAAAAAATCAAGAATTTAAGATGATTTTTTGTCAAACAAGGTTGTGTATTATGTTACCTTTTTATTATGTTGAGCTATATGTTGTCATGTGACTGTTGGACAATCTCGTTAGGAGTGCGGCAATCAGCCTACACACTGTTATGCAAACATTACTAATGATATGAACCATTTAAATTACAAATATCATCATGCATCAACTCATACGTATTGGAAATATATTTTGAGTTTACATATGAAACAGTCATATTTGAGTAAAACTTCAATAGCATGTTCGACAATAAAGTCTAAGACTACTATGAAGTGTGCCGGACATGCTTATGAGAAACTTGGGGTTTGTTTGAATTTCTTTGAGATGTATTGTTGTGTTTGGATGAGTGTTTTGTGACTTTGTCATGTCCAGTTAGTTGGATGGTTGAAAAAGAAAGCAAGCATCTATACTTTTAGACCCAAGAACTTGATGTCGTAATCCTGTTGGGGATACCATGTTGAAAAGCTTGTATAATCATGGGTCACAAACATAACATCCACATTATCCAGGTCCCCAATGTCTCTAAAAGAGGCTCCCACCTTTGCTCAGGGTTGAGTGTACACATTCTTGTCTTTGCAATAGCAAAAAGATTGTTCCCAAGTGATACTTAATATGTCATGCGGCAACGTTGTGTTACTTCACAATGTAGGAGTGCAGACAGAATAATGAGGGCTTATTATGTAGTTTGTCCCGATACCCAAACCATCATAACATTCTGCTGTCTGCCCACCTACCAAAGGTAAGGTATTCTCCACGTCTCTAGTATTCATCAACCTTTTCTACTTACACCATCAAGGCCATGAATTTCAGTTAAGCAAGGTCAAAAAAAATTCAATTCTGAATTTCTGTCTGAAACATGTGAATAGCAGTTGCAGTACCCATCTTAAGACTGTTCTCAAGAATTGTAATTTTCACTGAACATTCCATATACTTAACAGAAAATTAGCCACTCTGATGATCGTTAAAGCCATTCTATATTTCTATCCATGAGCATTAGTAAGGGAAAGTCATAAAAACAAGAAAGGCTAATACCGTAATGTAATACCTTACACTTCCGACTCTCAACACTAACACACACGTCAGCGTAGAATCCTACTTTATCTTTTTCCTCACTCTAGATTCTAGAATGTATCTTATTTTCCTCAAGCTAGGTTCTAGAACATATCAGTGCAAGGTAACTATGCATCTAAGATGGCTATCATCCTGCTGAGTGCAATGTGCAAATAGTTCCTTTTCTCTGTTATTCGGTACAGTCACTACAGTGCATTAGATGAATTGTAGGACAGAGGTTAGGAGATGTATCTTGTGTGAATTGTATAGTGCATTGGCGGTTTAAAGTTTAAAATGAACATACTTCCTGCCTGAAACCTCAATTAATCAAAGTCCATGTGGTATTTGTAATATGATGAATAGAAACTTTGATGCAGTTGTAAATCAAGTGAAAAATACACGATGTTTGCTCTTTGTTGGATGAATGAAAATTTAGAGTTTCTACTTGGTAATTGCATTGCTTAACTTGCTGTAGTTGAGGCTTTCTTGTCCAGTTACCTTTATGCACCTTTTTTACTTGATAACTATGATAATAAATTTACGTTTTACAAGAAGAAAAAAGAAAATCTCATAGGTTAGCTATGGTCATCAGACGCACTTTGTTCCTCTCTCTATTTACCTAGCAAACATAGAGCAAAGTGTTAAAATCTTGCTTAATTGGTGCAGTAATTGCCTCGCATTCAACGTCAAGTGAGAGTCAATTAGTAGCATCGAATTTACTTCTATCCGCAAGGAAATTACATTTCCAGGTAAAGAAATTATGTGTATGAGCTTTATGTCTCTATGTTTTGCTTCTATAATTAATGCATGTTTTTGGCCTTGACAACAGGGATCTCATGACCAAAATGCGAGGAGAATGTTAATAGGATCAACTGCACCCACTTGTACCTATAATGAGTGCAGAGGGTGCAAATACAGGTGCCGAGCTGAACAGATTCCGGTTGATGGCAACGACCCTTTGAACAGTGCTTATCGTTACAAATGTGTTTGCCATAGGTGATTATTGTGCAAACAGTAGTCATTTAGCCCGTGTATTATTTGGTATGTATTATGTGGGGCCCACTCCTACTTTTATTGCATCCAGTCTGTGTGCAAGGAGTAGGATGGTGCCCCAGAGGTGGTAAGTGTTTACCATATGTAAGCTTCGTTCTTAGGGTTAAATTTGTGTTAGTAGATAAATAGAGAGATGAGCCTTTTCAGATGATATAAAATTTTGGCGATTCTTATTACTTTCTTTGTCTGATTTTGGCACTGTTCTCCTGAGCTTGTTAAAATAAGTTCAAGTTCAACAAAATTAACTTTTATTGCACAAAAATAAGTGAAGTTGAACAAATTTCCGTCTTTATTTCAGTTAGTTCGTCTCCATTCAGTTCAGTTTAAAAAAACGGCGTTGTGTTCATCTATGTATTTAGTAATCGTATTTTCTCAAGTCTTATATGTGACCGGACACACAATCAACTTGATGGTGTGTCGTATTCACACTCATAAATAAGCCCAGTGCGTTTAAAGCCTAGCGCGCTGGTTAGCGGAATCTAATAGTAACACCAACATAGAAAATGAAGTAACACCAGTCTATACAAGGAACCTCTAACATGAAACTGCAATAAAACAAGAAAAGTAACAGCGAATACAATGTATAAGTAACACCAGCATAGAAAGTCAAATAACACCAGTCTATACAAGGAACCTCTAACATGAAATTGAAGAAACTGCAGTAAAACAAGAAAAGTAACAGCGAATACAACGTATAAGTAACACCAGCATAGAAAGTCATGTAACATCAGTCAATAACCTTCTCCATAGTAGCTGCGAGCGAGGGAGTTGCGCGCGAGCATCACATCATCAAATTGATGGTGTGGCTGGTCACATAGAAGACGCGTTGATCTTATTTTACATCATCTCTTGTCCGGCTCACCCGCACGCGCGGTGCGGGCGTGCGGGTGAGCCGGACAAGAGAGGAGAGAGAGAGGAAGAGTGTGGGGCAAGAAAAAGAGAGAGGCTTTAATGAAAAATAAGGGGGATCATTTAATGAGGAGAGTCCTATTTATAGGCTCTCAAATCCCTAGTGGGTTAGGCTTGGAAATTTGACATTGGGCTTAGCAATTAAATGATTGGGCTAGCCTAGAGCTTAGAATTAAATTCTTTTGATTGAGCTCGATTAATAAAACGAGTTGGACTTTTATTTAAAAACCTAAACCTTTAAAATTACTTGCGACCCATTAAATTTTCCGACTCAAAAATTAAATTCGTTTCGTAATTAATTAAAATAATAAATATTCTAATTAATTAAAATACATTTAAATAATATTTAAATGCGAAATAAATTCTAAAAATCATAAAATGCTTTATAAATATAATAAAATATATTTATAATTATTATAAAAATACGATTACAATGCCTTCCTTGATTATCCTTCATCTAATTCATTATATGAATTACACTCCTTTTATTCTAACGCGGGTGATCAACATTTTTTTACACTCCTTTTATTCCAATTTAATCGTCACACTTTCTTTTTTCGACCATCAATTTATTTTTCATACTTCTTTTATGGCATGAACTCACTAATATATTACATCTCTTCTCACTATCAAAATTTAAGGTCTTACTTATTCTCTCATTCACTTCAACTACTTTTGTGTTTAAACTAGTGTGTGGCCCGGACGATGTCCCGATTGCTACTTTGAATAATTAAAATTCGACATTCTTCTCAGCTCAATATTTGACCAAAATGCATGTAGTTCATTAAAGTGAAAAGATTAATTAAATTCATCAGCTACACATGTGCATTACGTCATTTATCATGCCAAGTGATTTTTCAATTAGATCATCACACAATTCGTCTAATTTATTTTCTAATGGAACTAAGTGCTTCAAATTAATAAATACCAAAATTAGATATATTCAGGGCATGTCTATAGTTGATGTTTATGAGACTTATAGTATCATGTTTAATTTGTGGTTTTCCTAATATTTTAATTATTATTTTATTCCAATACAGTTCATAAGAAATAAAGGTAACATAAAGAAATTGTTGTTTTCAACTTCACGTTATATGTATTTATAAGTTAAAGTACATGAATAAATACCAATTAGTGGTTGGTTAAGATGGTAATGAGAGTTAATCTCCAAACTTGAGGTCTTGTGTTCAAACCTTATTATAATGATTTTTGTTGTCAATAACATCACACAACCTTGGTGAATGGATGTTGTGGCGTAAATAGGAGAGTTATACGTGGCACATAAACTTTTCTCGCAATGCCTTTTAATATATTAGTATAGATAGATAGATAGATAGATAAATATAATAGATAAGCCAAAATCTACTTATCATAAAACTCCGTGAAAACTTAATGTAACGATTAAACTGGGAGGGATAGAATACTATCCTACCTATGTAGTATAACATTTTGTTTATTTACTCAATTACTCTAATTAAATAGATAACCAAATTGTCGAATTCTCTAGATAAAAGATTTAAAATTCAAAACTCTTACCAAAAAAATAGGTGAATCTAGGGGAGGGTTTGAGGTGGATGTGGATACATGGGGTGGATGGTGGAGCAGAGAGGGATTTTGTTTTTTACCCCTCGAGAGTCGAGACGAGGATGAGATGGGATGGCTATCGTTCTTATCACTGGTGGTGGCGGGGATGGGGATGAAATTTTTTAGACGGGTACGATGTAAAGGTCACGCCCTGTCTCAACGTCATCTCTAGATAAATAAAGTAAATGGTGGGGTTATGTGTTAAGTGGTCGGATAATGAGGCATATGAGAAGAGTATTAAGGTAGATATAACTATCGAAGGGAATGGTGGATTAAAATAAATTTAATTTTGATAGAGGTGATGAATGATGATGATTGATGAATATAATTTTGTCTATGTACCTTTTTGTTTTATTTTTTAATAAATAAGACGACAGATATGTTAACAACAAAATTATCCATCATTAATTCTAATTAGTATTATTATCTACCACTATAGTTTAAATTTCATATAAATTTATGGAAATATCGTGAAACACTACCTTTAAGTTTGGTGGTTTTGTGAATTGCTACCTTATAAAAACTTTTTTAAATTTAACTACCTTATAAGTTTGGTTTGTTTGACTAACACTACCATTTGACGTTTTTCGTTAATGTTTTCCGTCGTGTATTTCTTATATTCTTTAAAATATCTCTCTTCAGTTGTTATTTTGTTCATTTGCCATATACTATAGCCGTTGTAGTGGAGTTTAAAAACGGAAAACATTAACGAAAAACGTCAAATGGTAGTGTTAGTCAAACAAACCAAATTTATAAGGTAGTAAAATATAATTTTCTTTAATATAGCAATTCACAAAACCATCAAACTTAAATTACCTAAATATAATTTACTTAAAGGTAGTGTTTCACCAAATTACCTAAATTTATATTTAAATTATATATTTAGATTACAAATCGTGTCGTGGGTATAGTTAATAATAATAATAAACCCATTGTTGTTCTTCCTTTGCGTGGGGAAAAGGGAGGAAGAGCCATCATCAACAATGTCAGACATCCATTATTCCTCATTAACGTACCACCAAATCTTCTACAAATTCGTGCAATGAGAAAACGCCTCAAAAAGCGGGCAGCGAGAAAACGGGCAGAAATGTGTATGTCATTGAAGAAATTGGTGAAGAATCTGCGATGGATGAGCATAGTATTAGGTGTCAACAATGTCGGAGTTATCGCCATTGGCAGCTCACTCTTTGTTTGCGGGCATGGCCGATCTTGTAGCCGCAGCCAGGTGCTCCCCTTTTTATTGGTTATGGTTGCGGCCGGGGTTCGGGTTATGGCAATGATTCGTTGCGCAATTGAGCAGCAAGCTGCCGCCATTGCTGTTCTCGGCTCTTCTCCTGACGCTTCTATTGTTTCTGATAATCTTTCTCGCGTTCAAAGACGGGTATGTTTGAAAATTCTTTTACCCACCTTTTTCGATTTTTGATTTTGATTTTCTTGATTATTGTTATTGAATTTTGTGTACTTTTAATGTGAAAGTGGTGTAGTTTGGTTATGCATTGAGGGATGAATAGTGGGTGTGATCAGGGTTAATTAAGCTGCTTTGTGCTGTGATTGTTTCAGTTTTTATCAATGGGTTTATATTTAGTTGCCAATATGCAATGTTCTTGTAGTGTCTTTTGTGCCCATGTGAATTTGGGAAGAGATAGATGATTAGGTTCAATGTTATTCACAAAGAGAAAACATTTCCACCAGAAAGGGTTCACAGGGAACATTGCTACTCTGGCTAAAGTTATGCAACTTTGGGCGTAGTTTTGGACTTTGTAGACACTGGACAAAACCATTTTGTATTATCTGGTAATGGTTGTTCCATAATAAATAGGCCGGACTCCTCTTAGGTGGTAAGAGGGGCTTTGATGACTGTGTTTAAGAGAGTTCTATGTATGAAGAGTTAAAGAGCTAATAGCCTTAGATATGTGTTATGCCGCTTAGCATGTAAGTATGTAACTCAAGGGAGAATCCAAGGGTATGTGCAATGTTCTTTAAATATGATATTGTTTTGGATGATTAGCTCCAAAAACATTGTACTTGTAATTTATATGGCCATTTCAATTTCGGGAAGAGTCAAGTAGATTTTAGAGGGATGAACTTGGACTGGGATATAGTTTGAAAATCAAATTCTGTATATCGTCTATCCTTTGGAATAGCCTTCCTACCAGTCACCCACCTTTGATCTTTGTCATACCATCCCTAAAACATTCTTCCATGTTATTAGAGACTGCCTAAGAGCTTTTGAGATATGTGACAACACGAGTACTCCTCAACAGTTCTATGAACAAAACCTCCTTCACTTGATAAACTCAAGCCTCTCATTTTTCTCCACACAAGATAATATACCTTGGCAAACCTGTAATATATAACCTGTTTCTCTACGACCCTTTGGAATTTGGATTAGAAAGAATAAATGTTTATTTTGATAAAGAGAGTATCCCATTGCCTGTGTAGTGTGTACCTGAAACATAGTCACTGGGATTCAATTGAGTTCTTCTATTTCCAGCGTACATACTACCCTAGTCCATGCTCAACCCAAACCACGCATCTCTCCTCACAATGGAACTTTCTGTTGATGCATCCTTCTCCGCTACTACTATGCTGGATGGTTTGGCACTTTGGCTTGAATTTGCAGGGACAGTGTGTGTGACAACTTTCTTCATTGAAGTCCACACAGATCTAAACTTTGCAAAGATAGTGGCGACCAACCAAGTAGCCATCTGGGCAAGCACCGTGGATGAACAAGCTATAGAATGTTCTCAGACATGAAGGTGGCAGTGGAAGGGATAACAGGTTGTAACAGAATCAAGGGTTTGTATTGTAAGCTATGCTTGACTACATGATGTACGAGGCAGCCAGGGAACCTTGATCCATTTGGAGAGGGCTAGGAATATGGTGGCAGATTTGGTCGCCAAGAGGATGCTTCTTTTTTGGGGAGCTCTATAAACACTCCCCTGCAAACTTTAGAGCAGGATGTTTATGCTTAGACATTTGGATGACTTTAAGCTCTATTATGGCACACCTTTTGACCCTGCTTAAATATTAGTTCGTCCCAACAAAAAAAAAACCAATTGTTTCCAAGAGACAGTGTTTCCACCAGGAATGACCTTAATGGCTTAATGTCAGACTTGAAAGTTGCAGCTAATGACCTTAACGCAGAGCTTTGAACTTTGTGCATGCAACTGCAGTCATGATATTGTGCTTTCTAATTTCAGTGTATGACTTGGTAATGGTAATCTCACTTCATAGATGCTAAGATGGTGATTGATGACTATGTTTGAGTTATGTGTATAAAGTGTGGAGGAGCTGAGGGTGTTAGACCTGTTTTATGCCGTTTTGTGTGTAAGTGGAGGGAGAATCCAGGGGCATGTGCTTTGGTTTATTGTGTTTGCATATGAGGTTGTTTTTGGATGATATTAGAGAAGGCCACCCTGACAAGCTAGAACTTTGGAAAGGTTGCTTTGAAATAAGGAGGTTGAGATTGAGTAGAACTCAGATAGATTACTTAAAGTGTAACTTCAGCGATGATACTTTTGGGATCAAGATTGTACACATGCTTTAGCGAAGAAAACTTACTACAGGTAACTAAGGTAAGGCATTAGGGAGTTAGTTCATCGTATCAGCTCGTCTTGGCTAAAATGGAGTGTCTACAGCACTTGAAGAGAAAGATAACCCAAAATTTCAAGGGAAAGACTTCTGGTACAGTTCTTGATAGCCCTTAGAAATTTGGAAGGTACACTTAGGTGAGCCTAAGGAAATTTGGGTTAACCTACACTTAACAAGGATACCTCCTTTGAAAGCCTGATGTTCGTGTGGGTAATGTGACTCCCTTTTGAACTTATTTAATCTATTTTGCAACGTTTTTCACTGTTTCCATTGTCTCTTTGATACTAGGTATTTTGCTTCTAATTTATGTCTTGTAATTTTTAGTTTCTCTGCCTTAGTTTTTCACTATATTGTCTTTTCTCCCCCCCTCGTAATAACTTTTTAATGTCTTCGTGAAAATTCTGTTTATTCCCCAGGCATAAGAGCGCACCGTTTTGATATGGCAGTCGAAAGTAAAGTAGATCTGAAGAGTTGCTCATCTATCTTGTCTTTCCTTTCTTCTTTCTTTCTTTTTTTCTTTCTTTCTTTCTTCCTTTCTTTCTTTCTTTCTTTCTTTCTTTCTTTCTTTCTTTCTTTCTTTCTTTCTCTATGTACAAAAAAAAATACCATTCCTGTCATTCTTTCTTTCTTTCTCTATGTACAAAAAAAAAATACTATTCCTGTCATTTACCCCACTAAATTCAGAATTGCTTGGCAATATTGTACTACATCCGTTCCTTAATGTTCTTTACGCTTACTGTTTGCACGGTAATTAAGGAACTTTGATGAAATGTGATGGTGGGGTAACAAATGGGAAAAAAAGTGGCTATAAATTGTCCAACAATGTGAGGGGATGAAAGTTAATATTAAAGTATTGTGAATGGGTAAGTTATGGTGGATTCCAATAATAAAAAATTGCAAGTTGTATGTTGTAGTGGTCCCAATAAGGGTACGAATGTAAAATTAATATGCTAAAAATGGAGTAAACTAGAGTGTAAAGAACTTTCAGGAACAGACTAAAACGGAAAGCGTAAAGAACTTTTAGGAACGGAGGTAGTATTACATTACCCCATTAAATTTCTTAGAGCCAGTATTTACTTTGTATACTGCTAAGTATTTTATTTTGATTAGAAAAACTGATTGACTACATGTCTTAATTTTACAGCTTAACGTCATATACTCTGTTAATGGCTGTATAATTAGTTCTAAAAAATGTGTCCCCTAGTATTCTCGATGAATGCTTTTGCAGTAGTTTTGCCTCATGCCTTGCACTAAGACTCCGAACGCTTAACACCTCGGTATGTTTGATGATGCTCATTGAGACGCTGTCCAGTTTTATCATTTTTGTTCTTGAATCTTTTATAGAATAGTTTTGTGTTGAAAGGAAAAAATGCCCGGAAGTAGTGGCTTTTGTTTGGTAAAATTTTCCACACATAACATCCTTCATCTTTGATATAGATTACCTAGAGGTTAACATGCTCTTCATGCTCCCTTTTCTCATTAATGTTATTTGAAGAAACATTGATTAATGTTATTTGGAGGAACATATTGATTAATACTTCCGCCATTTTTTTTTAATTGCACCATCTTAGGTTTTGATACTATTCACATATTCTTATATAGTTATTTTTTGTGATTTATATGTAAAGAAAGATATATTCATGTGGGATCTTGTTACATTCGTCTCGAAATATGCTTTCAAATTATCAAGTTTTTATAATTTTTACAAATGTATAATGAGAGATATTAATGGTTAAAATAGTGCATTGGCAAGCGTGAAATCTAAGTGGTGCAATTAAAAAAAATGGAGGACGTATTATTTAGATAGAAATATTAGCATAATTGTGGCTGTTTAATTTTGGTGGATAGGTTAATGGTTATATTACCAAAGCAGGTTGGTTGAAGTGGAAAGGTGCCACGGGGTTCCTATGTGATCCAGGCATGCCCCAAAGATTGAAGGGAAAATTTTACCACAAGACAATTCGACCGGCGTTGTTATACGGCACGGAATGCTGGGCAGTGAAACATTGTCATGTGCTTAAGATGAATGTGGCGGAGATGCGCATGTTATGTTGGATGTGTGGGCATACAAGAAGGGATCGTTTGAGGAATGAGATTATTAGGAAGAAAATAGGGGTTGCACCGATTGAGTTTAAGATGATGGAAAATCGTTTAAGATGGTTTGGGCATGTAAGCAGAAGATTAAGTGATACCCAGGTTAGGAGGCTAGAAGGGTGGCAAAGTGATAGAATTGCAAGGGGTAGGGGAAGACCTGAGAAAATTTGGAGGAATGTGATTGAGCACGATATGAGCTTTCTTGGGTTTGAGGAAAATAGGGCGTTAGCTAGGATAAAGTGGAGGGAGAGAATATACATTGATGACTTCATTTGAGTTATACAACTTCCATTTTGATTCTTCTTACTTTTACTTATTTATTTATTTATTTATTTATGTTTTTATGTCTTTTATTTATTATTATTATTATTATTATTATTATTATTATTATTATTTGTTTTTTTTTTTGTTTTTTGAAATGTACTCCCTCCGTATTTATTTAAGGGATACACTTGCCTTTTCCGGCCGTATTTATTTAAGAGATACACTTGCCATTTTTAGTAACTTATCAACCCCACCATCTAATTAAATAATACATCTAATTTACCCTATGACCCACCATCATATTAAACAAATAATTTCATAAACCCACCTCACCACCCACCCCCCAAAATGACATGGTCCCCACTTGTTTACTTATTAAAATATCTACCCAACTCCACTTGCTTTGTTATTTTATTTCATTTAATTATTATTCTTAATACTCGTGCCCGACCAAGTGTATCTCTTAAATAAATACGGAGGGAGTACTTATTTTACTTATTTATTTATTTTAAACTTTACTTATTTTTATTATCCCTTATAATATTTTTTCTGTAATATATATATATATATATATATATATATATATATATATATATATATATTTTCCCTTATCTCACTTTCATTAATTCCACTTTCTCCCTTTTCCTTGTTTATTCTTTTAACTTCCCGCTCCTTTCTGGTTTGATTGGTGACAATGATGATCTCCTACGACGATTCATGTTAGCCGACCCCAAAACATTTTGGGATTAAGGCTTTGTTAATGTTGGTTAATGTTTCTATTACTTTTTCATATTTGACAAATTAAGGATCTTCAAATCGTGTGCTATGTTTGTCCCCTTGTCTTCATTCATCTTAAGAGTCTCATGCACCAATAGCTACCAATGGAGTCGTTATGTGAAAATTCAATGATAAATCAGAAACATGTGGGTATGTTTATGTTAGTACCTAGAGATTATTAAGACTTTTATTTAGTGATTTTTTTTTAAAATATATTCATCGGAAGGTATTCCTAATTATGTCAAATGTCTATCGTCGCTTATTTAGGTTTCTGCTTGTGGGATCCATCCACCTAGCAAATTTTCTATTAAGAATGCCTAATTAATGACCAGTTGCTCTTAATGCACTTCTCTTGTCCGTAAGGGACAAGCTCCCTTGTTTTTCCTTAGTGCTAACATATACTTCCTTTGTTTTTTTACTTGCACCATTTTCCTTTTTTGGAAGTTGCATATTACTTGCACCATTTCCATTTATGGTATGCATTCACATGTTTTTCACACCAAATACCCATTTTACCCTTATACATATTTTATATTTACCATCAATATCTAACATTTTCTACCTAATTTGTTTGTTATCACATGGACATTCTTGATATTTACTTCCTTAATGTTTGTGCACAACCCAAATGGTGCAAGTAAACAAAAAACGGAGGAAGTATGCCACTTGCCAGGAGTTGTTATGCTTCCATAGAAGCTTTAGGTGATATGAAGTCTAATGTAGCTTTTCCTAAATATTTCTTTGCAATCTAGAATGAAGGGATATGTTGTTGTTATGCTTCTATAGAAGCTCTTAGGTGATATGAAATCTAATGTAGCGTTTCCTAAATTTTTCTCTGCAATCTAGAAAGAAGGAATATGTTGCATAACTCCTTGATGAGATAATGTGAATCATCTTGAAAATTCAGAAACTACTATCTTTCAATAGTTACTGATTATCCAGTCTTCAGGTATGAGATGATAATAATTAGGATAAATTGTTTTTTACCACCTAAAAAAATCGAACAATTGTTTTTTACCACCTAAAAAACTAAAACTTGTATTTTACCACCAAAAAGAAATTAAAACTTGTCTTTTAACACTTGAAAAATGGAAAAATATATGAAAAAGTTATGTTGGGGACCACAATAACGGTAATAATTCTTATATGTTCTATTCTTCTACAATTTCATGTATTTAATTTTTTTTTCTTCCCCAACTTCCTTATGTTCCATGAATTTACATAATTTTTCACCACCATTAATTCACAAAATTGACAAAATTTAATGAAAGTAAAGAGAGAAGGGTGAAAGAGTTAAAGAAAATCACACAAGGAGTGTAAAAAATTGAAGGGAAATTGAATTAGGTAGCCATACATAAATGTTTCATCTATTTTTTTGCTTTCGGGTGGTAAAAAACAAGTTTTAATTTATTTTTAGGTGGCAAAATACAAGTTTTAACTTTTCAGGTGGTAAAAGACAATTTTTCGATTTTTGTAGGTGGTATAAAACAATTTGTACTTATAATTAATCAGACTCAGTGCTCTAAAAGTAATATTGACTTTATTTAATGGGTAAACCTAAATATTTGAATGTTTTCCTACTGCACCGCTTGTCTGTTATTACATATCTTGACACAAACTTAAACTTACTGTCGTATGTTATACAGTTAAGATACAAAAGATGGCTTTGGTGGACAAGATTCGCAACAGTTGTTACAGTGGTGCAATTTTTACTAGCAATGTACCTGCTGTTTGTGGTGGGTAATAATACTTCAAATGATTGTGCTTTAGGTAAAGTGCTATTTCCTCTATTTATTCAAAAATATACCTTCAATTTCCTTAAATCAAATTATGGTGTGTTTAGCTTCCATGCTGATTAAAGAGCATATATATATATATATTAGGATGTAACATTTGGTGATTTTAAGAAGTCGGGACTATTTTGGAAAAGTAATATTTTTACTAAAAACTTTAAAAAAGAACCTATGTGTAACACAGACGCAAATCAGCTGATTTTAACATAGAAATACGGTAAAACGGTAACTTAATTTTCATACAATTAGGCAACGTAGGAACGCAAAATTGAAAGCAATAAATCAATCTGTTAATTTATCTGAATTGTCTTTACTAATTCGAGGATGTTTATTTGATTGTAAATCTTGTTATGCTCAAATTAGACAATCTTGGATTTTTTTATGTCCATGTACCTGAGGAATTCTTGCTATATCCACAGGATATCATTATTGGAGTAGAACGGAAAAGAATACAGTTCAATTGGACTGGTTAACATACGGAATTTCTAGCAAAAAATACGTATGCATAGTTCAAGTGCAGCTTATCCAGTGACAAACAACAGATATAAAAATAGGAAAAAATGGACGAGTTATGACTTATGAGAAATTTCTTATTTTTCTGTTACCATTGTTGATTATTTGTTTTATGAATATTTTAGTGTATCCTCCTGCTATATATTCTTTTCTTTAGAATGCCATTTATTTGATTGACTTTTGTGAATCACTTTAGAGGTACTTTTGGCGTGCTTTTTGTTCTCGCACTTCAGACTAAGTCTTACCTTATTGTGTTTGTGATGCAGTGTCACTTTCAAGTGATGGATGGTGGGAGAAGCATCTCCTGGTTGTTTTTTTGATAATGATAGGCTTTGTAGCAATGCTACAATGCTTTGCCAGCTCTGATGTCCTAAGATGGAGATCCTTTTATGACATGCAAGATACTGCTTGGAAAGCTCATTATCAGGAGGTATTTGACCATGGTATTCGTGAGGCTTTATGCTGTCTGGGTCGTGTTAAATACTTGTAAGCCGCTTTGCATTTGTTTCCTGCCGAAATTTGGATAATTATAGCAAGTGTAACTCTTTTGGTTGAAATTCTTCAGGAAAAACATGGAGGAGGATGAAGTAAACTCAGTGGCACAGATGTTAGGTGATCTTGTTACCTATCGTGCCTCAGGCACGGGGCATTTGGAATTCTTGGCAGGTGTGGTTGCTTTTCTTGTACATGATTCCTTCTATGTGCTAATGTGTCGAGAAAAATCATCGTCTTTTTTTTTTTATTGAGAATCAGTACATGTTAAGTTGTCATTTGGTTGGTACAAATATTTTCTTTTTCCATTGAGCATGTGGTTTCACGTGCTTTACTATAAGATAAAGTAACTTTGTTGGCACTTGGCACCCTTATGGACTAAGGCAGCTGGGAATAGGGGATATTAAAACCTTGGAGTTACAACGGACCTGGACCATTTTGTAATTAGTTTCTTATGTTTCCTATGAGGGCACCTTGTCCTCTTGCTGTTCTTCTCTCTTTTTCTTATAAAAAAAAAAAAAAAAAAAACAAATACTCTCTCCGTTTCTTGATTATTAGTCCCTTTTGGAATCTTGTCACTATTTACCATTGAAGAGAATCTTCTCATTTATTTCCAATACTTATTTCAAAACATATTCATGTGGAATCTTGTTTTGTTCGTCTCAATGTGTAGTTTAACAATATTAAATTTTTGTATTTTTTTAACGTACGTATTTGGAGATATTTATGTTTAAATGTTGAGGTGAAACGGACAAAAAAGTCAAAAGGGGACTAATATTTAAGAAAGGAGGGAGTAGGTTTTTGGAGCTTGTGTTGGTGGGAAGTTGCCAACGTAATTTGGATTTCAGAGGGAGGTTATGTAAGGTGTTAAGGGTTTTTGGAAGGGAGAATTTTGTGAAAGATATTTAGATTTTCTGAAAGCTGGCCTTGTGCGAGAATTTTCAGATGGTTCTGTTGCTTGTTCTGGGTCTACAAAATAGGGATCCAGGAATTAAGAGACATTAAGCTGCAGCTGCGGCTCATGGTGCTTTCCCTTCCAAAGGACCATTGACTAAATATAGTGGATAGTGAAGAAAGAAGGGTGCTTCTACAATTGTTCTAGTATGACGGCGTCTGATGTTTTGTCTTCGAGAATTTGCCCCTAAACTGGATTTTGTTGAGGAGTTTTTTTCTTTTTTAGTCCCATTTCAAATACGAGGTTGCTAATCATCTTTTAGTTGACAGTTTGACACTTTCTTTTTCCTGTATACTTTGTTGTTTATTTCTTTAGTAGGATGCTAGGATGTTTCAAGGAAAGAGTTGGGTTTTGTTGATGATTTTCATGTAGGGAATTTTGGGGGGGGGGGGGGGGGGGGGGGTGGGTTGCTGGTGTCTTGATTGTTCTCTTCTGGCAAAACAATTGGTTATCATGTTGATCTCAAGTGTTCGGTTTTTTTTGTCCAAGTCTAGAGCTAGAGATCAATATTCAACCTGCTATTTCGGACAGGATATCCTCTTTGTCTGGGTGTGTCACCCAATTTCTACCCCTTGGGTTTCTTTTAAGAGGATTATTTTTGGGATCCAGCTTAGAGAAGGTGTTAGGGAGGTTTTTGTAGCTACTAGCTAGGGTTGTTTAAAGGATATAGAATCAAGAGTTGCTAAAAGGATATTAATTTGGGGCACAGCATGACACTTATTCAGACTTGTACTTTCTCATCACTTGCAACTTCCAACAAAATTTAAGAAGTGACTATGATGCTACCAACAATGCATCATGTACGTACCAGATTACAGAAACTCCAGTCTAAGTTGCTGTAACCAGTTAAATCCAGATGTGAAGCATTGTTGATCAAATCCTGTTTTTGTCCTTGGTGCCTTTTTTATTTGGTACCTATAATCTGCCTTTTTGGGATGAATTGTGCAATCAGTTATGCCTGAAGGCGTAGGCTTGAAATGGGAGTATGAATAAGACTTGGTGTTTGCAGAGCTGGTCCAAATGTATTTATAGAAGTGCCAAATTTATGCAGCCTTCTACTGGAGTGTTAGGTTTCCATTCTTTGCTGCTGTGTTGTTAAAATAAAGTGTTGCATCATGTGCAGCTCCTGTTGTTTCTTGACTTCTTCGAATTGCAGAGAATGAATACTCTTTGCATTGCAGAGATAGGCAACAACATTTAAAGATATATATGGAAACTGCAACGACAACCACCTGGTGTGGATCTCAATTAAACAATGAAACATATTTGGAATTGTAATGCATTGGTATAGGGGAAGGGCAGATTAGAAATTGTCATTATGTTTCAGTTAAAGGTAGATTGAGCAACAAGAAGAGGAAATCAGTTACTCTAGGAATAAAGGAGTTTAGGGAGAAAGAAAGCATGATGAAAATTGATAGAAAATTTATTCTACTTTCTTTTTTTAAAAAACTCTTTGCTTTTGATTGTGTCTGGCGACTCTGGCCACTCTAAATCTTAGATTGTATCCCCAGTTTGATGATTTAATCACATTGAGTTACAATTAACTATCAATCTTCCCCAATTTCTCACTTGATTTTTATTTTTTTTAATAATCCATTCTAGAATATAAGTTCCTAGTAATTATATTTGCAACTTGAATAGATTAAGGAAAACAATGGATTTCTAATTTCTATACACTTATCTTAGAACTATGCGCTATAATTCCGAGAAGGTACGACTTGTCGGTAATGCTGCGTATATCATGAATTCTTGTTTCAAAACCCCTCCAGTGGCTTGGATCCTCACCATTGTTACCTTTTCTCACCCTCTGACGCATTTATCATGTTCCCTGACATCTGAACTGGATTATGGTACTCTTGCTTTACAGTTTTTCTCTATGTCTTCTTTGGTATCAGAATTCATTCCGTTCATGCCAACACTTATCCTCACTAGGTGCATACGGTGACCATTTGTCTTGACGCTATAAGTTCTTTCCATTGTAGGTCTGGCTCTGTTGCAGATGCATAACCAGTATCCCCAATTAGATACAAATTCTGTTGATGCTCCTGATGATAAGATTCAGGAGGCAACTGCTTTTTACCCATTTGCTGAAGCTGCATACACGGTATGGGATGAACATTCTCTGTTCTACAGTTTGTTCTGTTTATCATGAGTTCTTGACAATTTATGACGAAAATTCCTTGTTTTACAGTTCCTCTGTTTATCTTGACGATTTTAAGTTGGCTTTTATCCTATGCAGGGTCCGTTGCTTGATCTTGGACGAAATCCCATCTTATTTCCCTGTGCATGGCTATATAGGCAAGGAGTTTTTACAGCATGGAGCCGCAACAGGTCTTAGTCTACCGGGTACCTTGCTTGATGCAATTGTTCTTAATTTGCTCCTGTATCATGTTTTGAGATATGCTTATAATGTGACTTTGATCTTCACTTCAAATATCACATGATCTTTTTTTTTTCTTTAAATCTGTGCGACTCTGTCTACATTAATTTCACTAATCCTTAGTTCTCTTTTGAAGATTAGGCGGCCTGTGCTACAAGGTGATAATTGGTGGAGAGGCCATGCAGCAGCCTTTCTTAATTATGTTAGTTTACCTCAAGAGTCTCTTCGACGTGGCCGAGTGAACCAGGTTAGGTCAACTTATTTTCGTGCATTCAAATCTAGTTCATAAAGGAATTTTTTTTATCGAGGTCTGTATGTGGCTCGATGTGTTCTCAGCAAGATGCCCACAACATGATATGACTGATGAGTGAAGACCAATTTGTTTTTTTTTTCTATTTTTTGGCAAGCAAGTAGGATTTTATATATATCATCAAAACTGTGAAGACCTATTTGTTCCCGAAAGGATACATTATTTTTCTTCAAAATTTATGGTATTGATTTAAAAAATTGTGAGAATATGATATATGAGGTCAAAACATAGGGTACTGCAACTATGAGTTGGATATCTCAAGAAATATCTACTAAACTTCAGTATATTTAAATAAAAATATTCCTACAAGGGGAGACTTTCCTTGACTTTTAATTGCATTTGTAATAGAAGGTATTTTTCCTAGCTTATTTTAGCAGCATGTGTACTTGTTTTAAATCCATTGTAGAAGGACATTGTGAATTTTTATGTGATGTGTGATGGGGATGATTTGATGGAAAGGGATTTAGCATTAGGCTATCTGGATCAAGACAGAAGCACAGGGCATCACACTTACCCCGTACATCAGGGGGGACTAGGGATGACTTAGGGAATAGGGACTTTTCGGAAAATTTAGCAATGGTGCCATGGGGGGGGGGGGGGGGGGGGGTGTCTAGGAAATGATTGGGGATGTCTTTGGGACGACTAAGAGGTGTTTTGCTTGATGCTTGAAGTTATTGGGAATGTCGTCTTCTAGGAAATAGTAACAAAGTGAGATAAGCTAAGGATTCCCCACTCAACCATTGCAAGTTAATGAAGAAGAGGGAGAGAGAGCAAAAAGATAAACTCGTGTCCTTAGGCATTCCTTTTACGTTTTGTGGTCTAATATTCCTTACCCATTAAATTTTGTAGAACATTTGAAAGCATGTGGTCCTTTGTGGGCTACATCCCCTGAATTCTGACAACTTAGGTAATATGTTGCCGTTATCCAACTTGATCATTTCCCCTCACTTTCAATTTCTTCTTTTCCTCAATACTTTGAGAACTAATTGTACTATATCTTTTATTGATCAAAACTATTCGCACTGTCATTTTATTATAAGTAGGATGCGCAAATCCTATGGTATGAACCACCCTTAAATTCCTTTTTTCGAGCATACCGTGTTATTTTTCAAGTATAGAGTCATCATAATAAAGGTCCTTTTTCAAAATATTGGGTGTCATTCTTCAGGTATAAGGTGTCATTTTTATAAGTTTAATTTATTAAACATAATGTTTCTTTTGTGAACTATGTTATTAATTAATAATTACTGCTGCATTTTAATGAATTTCAATACAAGTACAGAGTACAGAAAATCCATATTAACAACTAGGAATGTGAACAAGAATTAGCTATTTTGCTCTATTAAGTGGTGTAGGAAAGGACAAAACGAATCTATTGTAACAACTAATCTGGGACGGAGGGAGTTAAAAATACCCCACTAAATCCTATCACATCTACTTTTTCAATAAAATAACAATTGATAACCAAATAACCACTTATCACCTAAAACTTTGTGCAAAGGTAAGTGTAAAACTTTGTGCAAAGGTAAGTGTAACAACTAATCTAGGACGGAGGGAGTAACAAATAACAATTAACAAATAACAATTAATAATTAATAAATAATAAATAAATAATAAATAATAATAATATAAAATGTTAACTAATAACTAAAGAATAATTAATAATTAATAACTAAATAACTAAATAACTATATAATAAATAATAATAATCTGTAATTGATTACTAAATAATTACAATAAATGATACATATTAATAATAATAATAATAATAATTCATAATTAATAACTAATAACTACTACCTCCGTTCCTAAATGATCTTTACGGTTACTATTTGCACGGTAATTAAGGAATTTTGGTGAACATGTGATGGTGGGGTAACAAATGGAAAATGAGTGGCTATAAATTGTCCAACAATGTGAGTGGGTGGAAACTAATATTAAGTATGTGAGTGGGTAAGTTATGGTGGGCCAAATAAGAGTAAAAATGGAATAAAGTAGGAGTGTAAAGAACTTTCAGGAACGGACTAAAACGGAGCGTAAAGAACTTTTAGGAACGGAGGTAGTAAATAATTAATAACTAATAATCCGTAACTAATTAATTAAAATAAAAATAAATTATATTAATTATTAATTAATTAGTTATAAATAATAATAATAATAATAATAATAATAATATAAATATAAATATAAATAATAAGTAATATAGTAATATAATAATATAAATATAAATAATAAGTAATACAATAATATAAATAATAATATAAGTAATATTAATAATAATATTATTATTATTAAGTTAAATTGAATTGAATTAAACTGAACTGAACTGAATGCTCCTGAACTGAACTGAACTGCCAAATAAGTCCTGAAACTGAAATTAAGCCAAAAAGAACAGGGCCTAAGGTTGCCTTGTGATTTTTTTTTTGCATGATTTATCTTTTTGTTGAATACACAAGCCTTGCATAGTTGCATTTCCCTGTACATGTTTCATGTTTCCTTTAAAAAAAAAACATTTCCCTGTGAATTTTGTTATGATCCTTGTTTCTATGTATCGGTTAGTGATATTTTAGTGATTGTAAACAGGGAAAGTGCCAGGCTGCATACTTCATTGTGGTACTTCACGATATAAAGTCTGTAGTGATTGCAGTACGAGGTACAGAGACGCCTGAAGATCTTATTACTGATGGACTATGCAGGGAGACTTCTCTCACATCAGAAGACTTAGATGGATTGATAAAGCAAGTAACCTATTTTCCTTATTGCGTCTTTTCAGTTAAACGTTGGATTCAAACGAGGAAAACAAAGCTTGAGGAAATTAATTATGTTAAAGCATACACTTTTGCTTTAGATAATGGTCAGCTATTGAGACATTCCTGGAGGAAAAAATACAGTATGTTAAGGAAAAATTTAAGGTTTTAAATGAGGAGAATTCCAGGGCTGTGCTGGTTTTGAAAAGGGAGACTATTCATGATATTGCAGAGATTGATAGGTTAGAAAGGGAGGGACTTTTAACAGATACTTTGGATAGAAGCACCTACTGAATTCTGGAAAACAGTTGACTACCCAATATAAAAGATCAAATAAAAGGGGAACTGTAGGACATTCTGAAGTTAAATTATCTCTGTCTGACTTTTCTTGATTATTCCTGGTGTAATTGGATCTTCACTAGTAAATTATGATGCTAACATCAAAAAGTGTATGCTGACTGTACTGTTAACTTTTTGTTTGCTTACAGTGGCACGTATGTTGATCCCACCATGAGGCAAACTGTTCTTTCATCATTCCCACATTATGGACACTCGGGAATAGTTGAGGCTGCTAGGGAACTTTATCACAATATTGAAGGGGCCTACTCAGGTAATCATACAGGTCATCCTGTGATTGGTGAAATACTTGAGCACTACCATTTACAGATTTACTTTATCAAATGTTTCATTCTAATTCTGTATAAACTCCATGTGATAATTTCACTCAAAATTTTCTTAGTACCTAGTAACCTAAGTTTTTGGCTTGTCGGCCTCTGATTAAAGATTTTGTAAATCATGACCTTTGAACTTTGAATCCTCTGCTCTTCCCACTTTTTTATTCATTGTGATTTATGCTCTTGTGTTAAATGTTGTTTTGCATCTTGGTCATGCATCTTCCTGGTGACTCTGTGTTCATTTGTATGAGCTTTTATGTAATAGCTAGCACTTTACATAAATGTAAAGAACGTAATTATTCTGTGATGATCTCTTGTCGCAATTGTCAGTCAAACAAGATTACCTCACATTATTAAAATGCCATTTCGAATATGACCATTTCCTTGATATTCTACATCAAATTTCAACCAGAGGTATACCCTATTTTCTTGAAAAGTAATGTATGGAAAATAAGGACTCATAATTTTTGCTTGGGCATAATAATCATATAGTTATTTTTGAAAAAACTGATTAAGAACTAAAATTGATGTGAAAGAAAACATGTAGGTATATCTAAAAGAACAATGAAGTGCATAGATAAATACATGAAGGTATGGAAAAGAACAATTTAGTATCCATCTGTGTTGGTAAAACATGGATTTCATGGATAAGAACACAAATCTATATTAAGTAGAACATGTAGGTCTATTGTAAAGAACAAGGAAGTATATGAAAATATATGGGAAAGAATATACATGTACGTGTAAAATATAAGCATGTAAGTTTAATAGTATAAATGTGAAGGTATTGAACCAGGAAATCACCAATAATAATCAGCACCCTTCCCTCCTGTCCCTATTTCTTGCAATTTCCAGCTCTTGCTCCTTTTCCTCATTCACGAATGGGGCAATCATCTGCAACTAGGAAAGACGAAGGAACCGGATCGTGTGCCGTGCTTGCTTTGCAGCAAGGTTGGAAGCCTAATGCGGAAGAGGCTTATGTGCGCATAGTAGACAGAAGCAAAGTGAGTTAACTTGAGAAGGGGCACTCTTGCCTATTGGTGACAAGAGGGTGGGACAAGGCTCGATATGGGCACTTGTGTGCGCATAGCAGGCACAAGTGGGGCCGATGGCGAGAAAATCACGTTGGAGGGACTTCAATGGATATGGGATGCTTTAAAACAAGTGGCACACCACATGTACCAGAGCAAGGCCATTCATTCATCTTTGCCCCTCTCTGAAGAAGCTTGATTTGGAACCTTTAGAAACATTACTTGAATCTAAATCCTAGAGAACCTTAAGAAAACTCCTAGAAGGCATTCATTAAGAAAACAAGGAAAGGAAGGTTTGATTCTAACACATAGTTGCCGTAGTCACTTAGCTCTTCCCCTTATATCAGTCTCTCTTCCTCCCCTGAACCCTCAATTTGAACGATGAAGAGCCTTAGTATCGGCAGTGGCAAGTTGCGGTTTATTACTTTTTTCAAAAAAGTTTCTTAATTCCGCCTGAGTCAACTTGAGGATTTTATACTCTCTTGTCAAGATCTGAGTTCTAGAATTTGTTGATTTCCACTCATACTTTTTAAAGCAGTCACCGCAAAAACAACAATATCGTATCCTTGTATGAATTTCTAGTTTAGACATTTCTTGTAATTGTTCTCTGAAACTACCTTTACTGTTGAAGGAACAAGTGGAGTCACCGCATTTGGATCTGGTGGTTTTCTTTCATCACTTCTGGGGAAAGGATGTGAGTGTGATGGTTATGCAGTTCGGATTGTGGGGCATTCTCTTGGAGGTTCTATTGCAGCATTGCTTGGTATTAGGGTAACGTGCTACTATTTTCGTATCTTGTTTTTCTTTTTATCATAGAACATTAGTTTTCTCCATGCCTACAGCTAAAATTAAGAAAACAAATTTGGTTATTAAAATGGAACTAGAACCATAGGACTAGAACCATAGGAAAATAATTAGTGGTTATATTTTATCTTCAAATGTTTGAATAACTACAAACGTGTTGATGGCTGCAAGCTGCAAGCGTATTCTGTTTCCCAGTGAGAGTAGTTCTGAAGTGGCTTTATCTCTGAATTTGCAAAAGTCTCCTCTTTTGCCAGTCCGATTCCCGGAATTCTACGGAGTTTTCTTGAAACTCAAGATTATTTTTTTTTTCTGAACCAAAAGCACCATGTTCCACTTGAAGATCCTTAAGGCTGATTTCACATTCCATGTGAGACATAGAAAACACTGAAATTCCTCTACTTCTCTCTCCCTAGCTGATGTGAATGAGGATGACAGAGAAAATTGATGGCCCTGCATAGTGTCCCCTAGCTTTGCTAAGTAACTTTTTGCATTTAGTTGGGGAAATATATTTTGTCAAGTTTTGAGTCCAATCCCCGTCTTCTTTCCATCTGTTTTTTAATCTTTATTTAGAGAAACTGATAACAGTTTTTCTTGATCCTTTAAAATGAGCGCAGCTGTATGGACAATTCCGAGACTTGCATGTGTATGCATATGGACCGCTTCCTTGCCTGGATTCAGTTATCGCAGATGCGTGCTCAGGCTTCATTACAAGGTAGCTGTTGATCAAATGTTAGGGGAGTGCGGAAGGAATATTATGAGTTGATGTTTCTCCTGTGTATTCATTAATTGTTTTTATTTTAAAGAAAGAAAGATGAATAAAGAGTAAGAGGTATTGTTGTTACTCATGCAGTGTTGTACACGACAGTGAATTTTCATCATTTCTTTCTGTCAACTCAATCTTAAGGCTGCGAGCTGCTGCATTAACTACATTGTCACAAGGCAGCACAACTGATACAGCCTTGATCTCCAAATTGGCACAGTTGTTTCTTTATGTGAGCAAGTATCAGAATGGTAAGGCATTGAAGCCTCTTCCAGCTGCAGTTATTGCTGGTGATGCACCTCAAAGCTGTACGACTGACAAAGTTTATGGTACTCAGTCAAAAATCCTTTCCGAAGGTAATGTTTTTCACACCTTGTCATTATTATTTTGTTTCCCATCTATTACCCTCCCACTTTTATCATTCCTTTGTATTCACGTATTAGTCTTCTGATGTCAGGAAACACGGACTTTGGCAACTATGCATTCCTGCATAATGAATTTCGTAGTGAAGAAAATGACAATAGCTTGGCCATCGATCTGCTGGAAGATTTTACTGATTCTATTATCCCAGATGAAAATCCTGTTGATGATCCAGTATCTCGGTTTATGGAAGCAGTGCCATCATCTGTAAGAAGATCACCTGGTGATCCACCGGAACTTTATCTTCCAGGCCTTGTTATACACTTAATCAAAAGACAAAGGACCACTACTTTCCCTCTTTTCAAAGGTTGGGGAGCTCAAGGAACGGAACCACCATATAGAGCAGTCATAGCTGACCGCCAAAATTTTAAGGAGATACTCATTTCACCCAATATGTTCCTCGATCATCTTCCTTGGCGGTATGCAAATATTATTAATTGTTGTGAAGTTAGCTTCTGGTAGAGTTTATCAAAACAAAAAAAAGCTTCTGGTAGAGTAGTCCTGTTTTATTTACTTGTTTACTTCTGCTTTGTACTTTCAGATGCCATTATGCTTTGCAGAGAGTGCTGGAATCCCGGAAAGTGGAAATAAACCATGATGGCTTGCAAATGGTTTGAGCTCAGTATTTTCATCAGGGATAAGGAGCTCAGTATATTCATCATCATGGAAATAAACCTGAAACGTGAACAACGATATTGTTTTCTTTACAAAACTACAGTTTCAGTTATTCTTTGCAACATTATGTTGTGGCAAGGTGATTACCTGTTGTTATTCTGACTTAAAGGTACGGAGCTGAACACAGATTTTCTGTTTCCTCCGGTGGCTCAATACTGTAGTTTATGTATGACCTTCTAACATAATGTTTGGTCTCTTGTGTAAATAAAATAATCCATTCCTTTTGACATTTGAAGATTTTAATGTGTAAAAATTATCATATCAGCAAAAAAAAAAAGAAAAAACTTGTCCTTCTTCTGATCGCCAATTGTAATGAAATTGCCTTAAACAACAAAATATAACTCCTGTACCGCATGCATTATGCATACCTTGTAACAGTACTAGGAAAAATTTAACACTTTCTTTGCTTTCGGCAAGAGACCATTAAAGTATACGGATCAGATTTTCATTTTGCATTGACCATACTGAAATCCAATACAACATGGCGTGATAAAAGCAAGACCCAGCAGTCAGCACAAGCCCGGCCAAAGCGTCACGCCACCCAAATTTTCCATGCTTTGACAACATTTCTTACAGCTGATACATCATTTTTGTGAGAACCAATATAGAGGGTAAGGAAGAGGTACGAGGATTTAATAGCTGTAAAAGAACTAAGCAAAACACACACGAGATCATTCTTCCAACGAAAAAATCACTCGCATGAATTTTTTAGTGTAAGCAAGATACCTTAGAATTATTAACCCAAAACATTCTAGAGAAACTACTGCATTAACATTATGAAAATAATGCCATGGAGCCAATCCCTTAGCCATCAGATACACCTGGCTGATCTAAAAGATATTTGGCCCCCTTAAAGGTTCGGCATCCCCTCTCCGGTCTTAGAATTGTATGTCTTTTCCAGCACAAATTCCATCAGGGTATCCTTAGGACCAGCTGCAGAAGAAAGAAATGGATAAGAGAACAAGTAGAGAAGCACAAGAAATGAGCTCCCTTAGAATTAGATATCACTAGTTCACAAGCACGAGGAAAATGCTAAATTGTCTCAAGTATTACTTTTTATGACATTTCAGTAAGTATGAAATACAACCCTTTAGTAGAGCAGAATCTAATACTCGATAAACACTAAATCATGTAAGCACAACAACAAACCCAACGCAGAGACAAAAAGGAACAACACATCAAGTTTTAATATTTGAGGCTGACCCTTTATCAAGAACTCCCTTGTATAAGAACGTGTAAGCACATAAACAAACCCTCCATATTGAGAGTTTAGGAAGTTATTTTTAATAATATCAGGCCAAGCACATATTGATGTGAGGGCAGCATTAGAATGTTGCCAACATTGTTTTGCATCGCATTCCTCGTAACAGTTCCATTTGAAGTTTTGGACAAGCTTGGCTAACTTGATATGTATGAAGTATTCTTTAACAAGGGAGTCGTGTTCTGTAGGTAACAATTGTTTGGACAAAATCACTCAAACTGATAGTAATTTGTGGACGCAGGGAATAGCGTTGTACTGTTATGTGCGGCTTTTATAAAACTTCCAATAATATTTGAAACCTTTCCAGAAATTTCTAGGGGAACACTTTTCTGATGAGCTTTTGTGAACCATTTCTCATCTCATTAGAAAATTTTGAAAAATCTGCTTCAAATTTTTTATTTTTCGTTTTTCCAGTCTTTGAAATAGCAAGAGTTATAAAAACAAACCTACGATATAGGATACAAGAGATAAAGGGCTATTATAGTAGAACTGTAGAAGACAAATTGAAACTTGAGTTTTGAAGATTGCAAAACAAAAGGGAGACATTTTGGATACCGTCAAAAAAAAAGTGAGACATTTTGGAAAAGGAAATATCTAGGTTTCATAAATACAGAGATGTTTTGGCAAAGAATTTCTAGGGTCAAACAAATGTGCTGAGAACAGCATATACACAGAATTCTTCATCAGTTTTCTGTTGGAATTAGGTTTCATAAACAAAGAATTCACTACACAAATACCACATTGATGCTAATATAGGCGAAGTTGAGATTGGTCCTTTGCCTTAAAACATAAGACTCGATATATTTGTTTCTGGCCCTTTTCACAAAATCTTCATCTCCCACATTTCCTATCATCTTTTGCTACTATAAACCCCAATACAATCATCTTTAAAAACTATATGACCACGATTTGGCTCTAAGGCAGTGCTTTCTCCACCTGACCTTGAAAATTCCAAAGTGAATCTATCTGAAATCACTAGTCCCAATCAGAGCGTACTAGCCCTTATATTTTTTTTCTTTTGTTTGTGTGTAAATTAAACTTATTAGTCCTAATTTGAACCTATTGGACCTGAAACTTTTTTCTAAAAAGAAGAAGAAAGCATACAGGCTAACTTGGCCAAACTAAATGATGCATTCTAAACAATCCCCGTATTAATCAAAGAAAAATCCAGCTTCACATGAAAAGCCTTCTACTACCTATCTCATAATAATTGGCCACAATTGAGTTTTGTGGTCAAAGTTGGTTAATTTTGGCTACTATTTATAAAGAGTTACATAGAATTTTAATGTGTGACGATCATTGCTGAACTTAAACAATAACTTTGCACATTTACAGCTTGTCTAGTGGTGTCAAAGCTAATTAAATTTGACCATAAAAGTCACATGCTTCCTATGACTTAAAGATTCTGTGAATATCAAATGGAAGAAAGTAAGAATCAGATACATACGAGCAGCAGGCCTTGGTGTGGTCCTTATCTTCAAAATTTCAGGGCGAGGGATAATGGCCCCTGATGCTCCTATACCTCTCGCAACTCTGACCTTTCCGCCATCCTCTAGATATCGAATTCCTACCTTGCAAGGCTTTCTGCAGACAAAAACATGACCCGAACATTTCGTTGGAATCTATTATATACAGAATAACTAGTAAGTTAGTGGAGACAAATGAGAAGTTGACAATACCCAGTAACTGGATCAACAACTTGCACATTTGAGACGTGTAGTGGCGCTTCAACTGTAAAAATGCCACCTTCGTGGCCTTGCCCTTGTTTAATATGTTTTTTGACCTGATAATTTACAAAAAAAGAAGCCATGAGCAGTAGCCTATACCGGCTAGACTATCAAAAGAACCTGAATAAAACAGCAACCTACAACGTATACTTCAATTTCCATCACATACAATTGGTATGTTCAATCCTGCAATGCATTTGAGAAATTCAGGAATAGTTTAAATCCTACCAAACCAGCAACTGAATAAGTAAATCAATACATTCTACCAAAATGAAACCTGCTAACTTACATGAATTCCATACTTCCTCCGTTTCTAAACATACGCAACGGTTGCTTGCCAATGCTTAACTTTGACCATCAACTATCAAGTGTGTATACTTCTTCTGTTCCACAAATATCGCACCATCTTGACTTTTACACTACTCACGTTATGACTTAGACCATCTTTTGTAATGTATACGAAAGAAAATATTTAATCATGTAGGATCTTTTAGATTTGTATCAATATATAGTTAGACTTTCTAAATATCAAATTTTTTAATTCTTACTTGTGCATAATTCAAAAGATTAAGATTCAACGTCATGTGTTGGGAAGCGTAAAGTAAACATGGTGCAATATTAAGGAACTAGGGAAATAGTAAAAGTTACAAAAAAGTTGATAATTTAAAATTAATATTGAGGCTAATCTAACAACATTTTAAATTATATTTCCTCCGATTTTTAATACTCGCAACGTTTGTGATTTCTACACTATTCACATATTATACGTTGACTATTGTTGGTAATTTATACGTAAGTTAAAACATAGTCATGTTGGATCTTGTTAGATTCGTCTTGATATGTATTTTCAAAATATTAACTTTTTATAATTTTTGCTTAAAGAGAATTAACGATATTAATGATCAAAGTTGTGCATTGGCATGCGTGAAAGTGACAAACGTTGCGAGTACAAATGAACGGAGGAAGTATAATTTATTCGATATACTCCCTCCGTTTCATAATGATGTTCCAATTCAGGTTTGTGACACACCATTCAAGGAACAGGGGAAGTAGTAAAAGTTACAAAAAAGTTGATATTTTGAAAATTATTATTGAGGCTAATCTAACAACAGTTTAAATATATCATTTAAACGATATACTCTTTCCGTTTCATAATGATGTTCCAATTCAGGTTTCTATTCGCAATTGAAGACAATCTTCTAAATTTTATCCAATATATAAGAAAAAACATATTCATGTGGGTCTTGTTTGATTCATCTCAAGGAGTACCTTAAGAATATGAATTTTTTTAATTTTTATTATTGTGTAATTAGAGATAAAAATGATATAAAACGTGCATTGGCAAACGTGAAAAAGAAAATTGGAACATCATTATGGAACGAGGGAGTAGTAGTTAAAATTTGAACTCAAACTTAGTATGTGAATAGTGTAAAAGTCAAATTGTTGCATGTATTTAGAAACGAAGGATGTATATTTTAGAACTTTTAACTCTTCAGAACCAATACTAATAAGATTATGAAACATTGTACACCAACTACAACATAAGTTTCATTTATTTTACAGCATGAAGAATTCTAACACTAGCTTACATGGAACAAAACAGAGAAATATACCAAGCAGGTTCTGCAGACGTTAAAATAAATACTTACGTTGAAAAAAACACAAAAATAAATTTAGTTAACAGCGTAAACCAACTAAAGCATTAACCCAACAGATCTAGAAGGCAGAAGGAATATTCTTCTTCTTCTGCCCTTCCTTGGAAACACTTAATGTCCAACTAGTGGCTCACTGAACACCCATATAAACCCACCGTGTCAACAGTGAAATATGTCAAGCAGGATTTACAAAAGTTTTTGGGAAATTCTCATTGGTACCCTTCTGTTTCTGACTTTTCTCAATGGTAAACAAAATCAAATTGGATTATACCCTTATACTATTGACTTACTAACTACAATGCCTATAACATTAAGTAAACAGTATTAGATTGATAGATTAGTGAATGCTCAAGGTCAGTATGTTGTTTGACCAAGCTTCTGGAAGTGTTTCTCAACTTCAGTAACAGTTTCTTGGCCAAACACGGGGTTTACAAGGAGGAGAATCAATTTTTCTAGAAGCCCAAAATAGCTTCTTGGAATGAATACAAATTGTTTTTTGAGGAGCTATTTTCTCCCTTTAGTGAAACTTTTTGTTGGACAATCATGCCCTAATCATTACAACAATGCCCCTCCATGTCCATCTAAAAACACTCTTTACACCTATTTCTCTCTCCTTTCATCAAACCCAGTATCATCCTCCTCTCAAACCCTCCATCATTACCGAACATTTTCCACCATAACTATTGACATTAATTTCTCGACGGAAAAATGAAACAATGAAATTCACCACCATCGTCGTCACCTTCTCGTCCACTTAAAAAGATTACTAGTAATTTCAAAATATTTTGTCGAACTAAAATTCTTTGATATTTTATAGACCGATTCATTCCTTCTTAATCATAAAGGGTATGCTGCTTGATATATTTTTGGTTGGAATATTTTGATTTTTGAGCAGTGCCTCCTTTTCCTGTTCTTTTAAAGATGTTGATTTACTCCGTAATATTTCCCCTGAACGCACGGAAGTGTTTACTTTGCTTTGCTGGAATTCATCTAAAAATCATGATTATTAACAATTGAGCTTGTTTATTTGCAACTTGACATTTTTATGTCATTTGACACTTGTCTAGTTGTTCATCTGAATGTTGGACATCTTCCTTCATCGCATTGCACGTGGATAGAGTAATTTTCCTTTCTTTTCAATTTTTTTTTAATTCGTGGTGGGTTTATTTACAAAAGCTAAAATATCTTGGTGACATAACAGCTAAAAATTTGGACGAAAGTGTACTAATCGTGCATTGTCTTTTAGACAGGTAACTCCAGTTTGAAGGGGGGGGGGGCGAAGAGACCAATGTTGGAACAATGAATCAATAAGGATATCAATTGTTCAAACAAGCAAAATGGTACTCGTATGATGGTTTTGAAGTCTGATGATGTCTTGAAAATTTAAGGATATCAATTGTTCAAACAAGCAAAATGGTACTCTGTAATAGCATCTACCTCATCTCTGTTTTTTATCAAAAAACTTTCATGTTTTCTCTAAGAGGAGCACACCGAACCGGAAAAAAAAGTTTTAAAAACACAATTCAAACCACAACATCATGTCATCTAAGAGTTAAAACAGCATACCCTCTAGAATGAACAATAACTAATACTCCAATGAATTTAAATCACTCTACTAATTGTTATTAACAACATTACTTATGAGATTATTTAATTTAAGTATAAACGAACTACATGCACCATTTTAAGATCCTCTTGAGAAGCAACATTTACAAAAATCCATTTCCACCATAACATATGTATTATTTTCATAGAGAAAGAAAGAATCTTACAAGGTTTTTTCCCTCAACAATAACACGATTCTGAGATCGAACCACACGCTTAACAGTGCCGGTTTCGCCTTTATCTTTGCCCCTAATTATCATCACCTATGCAAAAACAACAAAAAATGAAACCTCACCAGCAAAAAAAAGAAAAACAATCAACGACATAATTATGAGATTTCACAAAAAAGAAAGCAAGGGTTTAAGAAAATTTTCAATTTGGGGGAACTTACATTATCCCCTCTCAGAATCTTCCAATTCCTAATAAGTTTTTGAGCCGCCTTCCATCCCATCTTTAATCAAACAGAAACCCTGGTACAAATTAAAAAGAACTCAGCATTTAAACAGACGAAATACATCATCCCCACATGAGACTGGACACTAATTGGACTTCAAATACAAATAAAATCAACAGAAAAAATCAATCAAAAAAAATCGATACAAAATAGATAAGCGAATAAAGTGCAAACCAGGAATTGAAGCGGCAGAGAAGGAGAGGTAGTTGGCAGAGGGGCGGCCGACTATAGGTGGTGATACAGCTACAAGATGGTGGTTTCGTAGGGAGGGTTTTAAGACGAGGAGGAGGAGGGAGACAAGACCAGCTGTGAGTTGGAGTTTGAGGAGAAAAGTTTATTTTTATTTTATAACTAGTCAGAAACATGTGTCATGCACGTGTTGGCTCGACGTACAATTATAATTTTGATTACTTGTATTAATTAATTAAGGTTTTTTCTATAACATAAAAGACACAGTTTTTTAACTGTTTACATAAAAAATAATCAAGATTGTAAGTTTATTTAATTTCGCTAGTTATAAATAATACTCCCTCCGTCCCTTAATACTCGACCTGTTTTCCTTATCGGGTCGTCCCTTAATACTTGACCTGTTTCTAAAAATGGAAATCTTCTACCAATATTATATTATTTCTCACTCCCCCCTATTAACACACCTACCCCCTACTCCATACAAAAAATAATAAAAAATTCAACACCCCCCTCTACCCCTTTACACATTTCCCACTAACTACATTAAAATAATACCCCGCTATTAACTACTACCTATTAAACTAATAAGTCAATTCAAGTCCCTTAAACTCTGTGCCGGTCAAACCGGGTCGAGTATTAAGGGACGGAGGGAGTACCTCAAAACTAACATAAGAACTTCCTACATTACATTGATAGTTAATTAATTACAGCTTTCCTGGATGAACTCTTATCTAAAACTGAGTAAACTACTACCAATCTACTACCAATCTATCATACTTCCCCGGTTTCCTAAATATAGCAGCATTTGAATTTTTACACTATTCATAATGGACATTTGGTTATTTTTTGTGATTAGTACGTATGAAAAATTGTAGGCATTGCGTTCTTATTAGCTTAGTATCAATATATATTTTCTAAAGCTATTGCTACTCAGTTTCACTTTACATGATCAATCCGGTCCCAGAAAAGACCATGGGCTACCACCATGAACCCCAACACCTGTTTGTCCGTCACTTCAGACGTGCACAGTCTAAAGCTATTGCTACTTAGTTTCACTTTACATGATTAAAACTCTATTATGACTCAACAATCACATAAGTCATATACAATCAACAATTATTCACAACAGTTTTTATCTTGGAATTAAGTAAGTGATCACAAGGGTATCAATCAAGACTCATTCCAATTAATTCAACCTTTCCTTTAACAATGATCAACCCCTGTATATGGGTATAAGGTTTCAACTTACTAACAAGGTCCTCGGCCCTCATAAAGTAGTGAAAAGCTAAAAAGGAACAACGATCAATCGATCTAAACCAATATATATAAAATAATCTAGTGTTCCCAACCAACATGTTTGCATCAATCATCTATACTAACATGCTATAATTCTCATAACGAAATATATGTTCAACATGTTCATCCAACAATATTAAACATGTAAATTTCAACATAACCAAGTTCATCGACAACAACATGGTTTCAATAATAACACACATCTCCAAGCACACAGGTATGTACGTACCTTGTGTAATAAATTGATAGGCCACTTTAACGATTACAAAAGTCGTCTACACAGAATTCTCCGCCTAAAACAACCAATAAAGGTTCTCAATCAACTTCCAGTAATTCACAGCAATAATCAAGTATTCTAAATACATCCTAAACATATTTAGAACATTCCTCAACATCCAAACTTAACTACTAAATCTCCTAGCATAGTGATTACTTCACTAACGATCACGAATTATCACAAATTTCAATATAACACGAATTTACAATTTCCAGCAATATAAAATAGTTTCAAACTACTCCAAAATATATCCAACATGCTTAAAATCATAAAAATAATAACTTTCATAATTTATAATCATCCTACAATGATTTTAAAACTATTAAAACCTTGAAAATTCATGCTTTAATAATTAAAATTCTTATTCCAATTCAATTATATAATCTGAAAATTAATAATTTAATTATGCAAAACATAAAATCTGAATTTCATAATTGACTCATAAAATCTATAATTTAATTCAAGAAAAACATGAATTATATTAATAAATATAAATTAAAACATTAATTAGTTTTAAGGGTTTGAGAAATAACCAAAAGTGAGGGAGAGAAGGCTGGCTGGCTGGCCGGAGGTGGTGCTGCGGCGCGGAGGCACGATGGCAATGCGAGAGCAGGTTGACGGTGGCGGCAGTCGGCTGGTGGTGCGGCTGACTTGCGCAAGAAACAAGCAGGGAAAGGGAGGATTTCCACGCGAAGGAGGAGAGAGAAGAGGGTGTCGGCTGAGCAGGGCAGCGACGACGATTCAAGTGGTGGTTGTGGCTGGCCTGGTGGTCGCGGCTGCGTACGCGGTGGCTGTCGTTGGTTCAAGCAAACAGAAACGAGTTGAGCAGGAGATAAAACGAACGCAAGAAAAAAAAACAAAAGAGAAGAGAACGACGAGAGGGGAGAGGAGGAGGAGGAGTACCGTGCAGAGGGGGGCCGGTGGCGCGTGCTGCGGCGGTCCGGCGGCGTGAGCAGTAGCAGCAAGGGGAAGCAGGGGTTTTTGGTGGTTTATTTTATTTCACGTGAGATTGAAAAGGGAAGGGAGGAGAGTGTTTTGGGCTTTATTATTTTGGGCTAGGAGTAGGATTAAGTTTGTTTGAATCCAAAACGGTTATGATTGATTATCCAAATTCAATTGAACGTGTTTTCGTAATTTGAATTATTTTCAACATAAAATTCTAAAATTATTTTTTTCATAAATCGTTGAAATATTTAAAACGTATAAAACTAAATATTCGTTATTTACATATTTATTTCTAAAATTCGTAAATTCTATTTAAATATAATTAACTATACGTTAAAATATATTAATAAAATGTATAAAATTACGAGGATTACACCCGCGTAACGCAGCAGCACACAGACACGCAAGCACGCCCATGTGCACGAGTAGTGCTAGTCCCTGCCTCGCTGCTTGTGCGCTTAGCCAGCGCGCGCGGGCACGCCAGCTCTCTTGCTGGTGCCGCTTCGGTGAGCCTTGCGTGCTGCGTGCACGAGGCTCGCCCGTAGGCTTAGCCCAACCATTGCACATTGTCGCACACATTCAGATGACACGCCAAGCCCATGTTCATGCCAGTGTTGGCTCGCTGCTCCTGCCCTTGTGTCGTTGCATGCGCGCTAGGGATGGCAATTCAATCCGACTCCGATCCGAATCCGACCCGATTTGAAGAAAAAACTCCGCTCCGAATCCGAAATAAAATAATCCGAATCCGAATCCGAAAAAATAACTCCGAGTCCGAATGGGAGTCGGATCGGATATGGATCCTGCGTGACATCCGACCCGACTCCGACCCGACTCCGACCCGCTAGCTTTAACAGTAATAATTCATTTTCCCTTGTAATATATAAAAGCAAACCCTAATTTCCAACTCCCTCATCCACCGCCTAATCTAACTCTCTCTCCTTCCCACTTCTACAGCCCCCCTCAGAAATTAGAAACTACGGAGTATCAAAGATTCAAAGTAGCCCCTGCTCCATCTCCATAGAAATCATCCAGCATCTCGACCTCCACTAAAAACTCTTTCAAAGGACTCTCTCTCTCCTCTCTACTCCATCTTTCTTATAAATTCGACCACCATCGCCGCCTTCCACCATCGCCGCCTTCCACTAGGTGTTGCGGTTTTCGATTTCAATCGGTCTTCTTGTGATGATTTATGGTTTGAATTAATTGTTAAAGGTATGGTCGATTTAGTTATATATTGGGCTAGATTTATAGGTGTATGGTTACTTCATTAATTCGTTATATGAATCTTTTAATTATTGATTTCTTGTACTCTCTTAATTAGAATTCCAGGATATAGATTTGTAGTTGTTCATTTTTGTAATCAATTTAAGTGTAATTTATTTAACCGATGGGAATAATATATGCAATCAACTTGGATTATTTCTAGTTTTATTTTATATGAGCAAGGTTTAAATTTAAGAATCATATGTACTATGTATTTGTTCATCGTCTTTAACGCATTTCTTTTTTGTTGGAAAATTTTAAGAAAAATGTTGCAGAAGCGTTCAAATTGATTAGGATGGATTCGGATCTCGTCGGAGGTCCGACTGATCGGGTCGGATTCGGACCTTCAAAATGAGTATTCGGATCGGACTCGGGTTTCGGAGTTTCGGACTCGGATTCGGATTCGGATCCATTTTTAGCATCCGATTAGTAAATGGATCGGATTCGGATCTTGCTGCATCCGACCCGAGTCCGATCCATTGCCATCCCTAATGCGCGCGCCACAGCCATGGCACCGGGCCTTGTTGTGTGCACCACAAGCACATGGACAACAGCCATCGCCCTCGTGCGAGTGGCTTGCTCGTCCAATCGAACAACAAAATCCAATTCAATGTTACGAAACCAAATTTGGACGATTTAAACTTTTATAATTTTAACAATTCCAATTGTTTTTAATTACGAAAAATAATTAAAGTGGGTGATTATTCAACTCAATCTGAAGGCTGCGAGTTGCTGCATTAACTACATTGTCACAAGGCAGCACAACTGATACAGCCTTGATCTCCAAATTGGCACAGTTGTTTCTTTATGTGAGCAAGTATCAGAATGGTAAGGCATTGAAGCCTCTTCCAGCTGCAGTTATTGCTGGTGATGCACCTCAAAGTTGTACGACTGACAAAGTTTATGGTACTCATTCAAAAATCCTTTCCGAAGGTAATGTTTTTCACACCTTGTCATTATTATTTTGTTTCCTATCTCCTTCCCTCCCACTTTTATCATTCCTTTTGTATTCACGTATTAGTCTTCTAATGTCAGGAAACACGGACTTTGGCAACTATGCATTCCTGCATAATGAATTTCGTAGAGAAGATAATGACAATAGCTTGTCCATTGATCTGCTGGAAGATTTCACTGATTCTATTGTCCCAGATGAAAATCCTGTTGATGATCCAGTATCTCGGTTTATGGAAGCAGTGCCATCATCTGTAGGAAGATCACCTGGTGATCCACCAGAACTCTATCTTCCAGGCCTTGTTATACACTTAATCAAAAGACAAAGGACCACTACTTTCCCTCTTTTCAAAGGTTGGGGAGCTCAAGGAACGGAACCACGATATAGAGCAGTCATAGCTGACCGCCAAAATTTTAAGGAGATACTCATTTCACCCAATATGTTCCTCGATCATCTTCCCTGGCGGTATGCAAATGTTATTAATTGTTGTGAAATTAGCTTCTGGTAGAGTTTATCAAAACAATAAAAAGCGTCTGGTAGAGTAATCCTGTTTTATTTAGTTGTTTACTTCTGCTTTGTAATTTCAGATGCCATTATGCTTTGCAGAGAGTGTTGGAATCCCGGAAAGTGGAAATAAACCATGATGGCTTGCAAATGGTTTGAGCTCAGTATTTTCACCAGGGATAAGGAGCTCAGTATATTCATCATCATGGAAATAAACCTGAAACGTGAACAACGATGGTGCTTTCTTTACAGAACTACAGTTTCAGTTATTCTTTGCAGCATTATGTTGTGGCAAGGTGATTACCTGTTGTTATTCTGACTTAAAGGTACGGAGCTGAACACAGATTTTTTGTTTCCTCCGTTGGCTCAATACTGTAGTTTATGTATGACCTTCTAACATAATGTTTGGTCTCTTGTGTAAATAATCCATTCCTTTTGATATTTATGATAAAAGTTACCGGGTTCAGCAGAATTTTGTCCGCCATATCAGAGTATATTTATAACATGTGAAGATTTTAATGTGTAAAAATTGTCATATCAGCAAAAAAAAAAAAAAAAAAAAAAAACTTGTGCTTAAAGAAAAAACTTGTGCTTCTTCTGATCGCCAATTGTAATTAAACTAGTGTGTAGCCCGGGCGTTGCTCCGATTTCTTACTTTTATTCGGATTTATTTATTTTTTAAATATGTGCACATATAGATAGAGTCTTCGTTGACATCAAATGACATTGAATTACGGTGGTGACACAAGATTAGTGGCCGATTAACAACTTTCCCAAATATGAAACACCACATTCGAAAATCAAAATAAAGTTGGATACTTTTCTTCAAAATTAGTTAATTTATTACACCGTTTTTTGTTTTTTGTTTTTGAGGCTTAAGCTAGAAAAGTAATAACGGAACATTTATAAATTAAGTAATCATTATTTTTTTTTCTTTTTTGTTCGCATTCACTTTTAATTAATGTGTTATTTAACGTCAAAATAATATATATGTTTATGTAGAAAAATGTAACATAAGTTGTGGTTGGCTAAGATAGTAGGAAGTGTAACTTTTAACAAAGAGGTCTAGTGTTCGATCCTATAGATTGTTGTATCGCAAGCCTTATGCATACCTGATAACAGTAATAGGAAAAATTAAACATTTGGCTTTGCTTTCGGCCAGAGACCATTGAAGGGTACGGATCAGATTTAGATAGTAAAGATTTTCATTTTGCATTGACCATATTGAAATCAAATACAACATGGCGTAATGAAAGCAAAACCCAGCACCTATGTTACTCCAACTCTTCATTTTACCTCAAGTACCCGTGTCGGATCCTCGACACTCCGACACTTCATTTTCGACTTAAATCCTAGAAATTTTTCGCAATTTAGCCGAGTCGGACACTTAGATATGTACCCGTGTCCGACACTTGTACCCGGAGTCCAAGTAACATAGCCCAGCACAAGCCGGGCCAAAGCGTGACACCACCCAAGTTTTTCGAGCTTTGACAACATTTCTTACAGCTATTTGACACCCTTTTTTCCTGGAGGTGCACAAACTTGCTAGCTTATGAAATATATCTTACTACTATTACATAAATACTTCGTAATGATATTGATATTCCTAATCTATGTAATAGTAGTAAGAATACTGATAAAATTACATAGATAGATACACAGAATACTAATGATATTGACATTTTCCCTAAATTACTTTTCATATAACGTATCGCCTAACCTTTACGCCTCCCAACCTTCTCAATGACGAAGGTTTTGTTTGTTTCTCTGAACCACATATCCTAAGGTGGTCAGTCGGTCGCCTGTAATGTAACGTGTATAAGTAGACATCATATGTTAATGTTATTGGTGTTGTCAACAAAGAGCACCTTCTCTGGGTCTAAAGGTCCACGCTGACTATGGGATAGTTTGCCTTCCCAACCCATATCTTTCATCAAGTCTTTGACTTTAACAAGGATATCCACATTGTCTCTCACTATAACCGCACCATGAGGTCGAAGAATCCTATACATCTCCATGAGTATTTCAAGTACATCACACCTGCTCAATTCCAAACACAACAACGTTTTTAATTAACAAGAAAATTTCATTATAGAAAAAGTGTTATCAGTAAGTCACTGTATCAAAGCTACACTAAATTGGCGAAAATCAGACAAGGATTGGGTTTCTCCTCCTAGTCCTCAACATTGAATATTGCCTTTAATGAGAACAAACTGGTTTGAAAGGAAATAAGGATGAAAATAAAGATAAATAGCCAATATGTTCGCTCACTAACAGCTACGGGAGTAATAAAATAATCAAACAGTGAGTTTTTTGTTTCCCTCTTATCCTACTTAAATCTTTAGTTTACTAGTTGTTAACTAGTGAACATGTTAGTTGATGCAGTCAACGGATTGACGTTATTCTTTCCAAAGTTTGTGTATGTAGTAGGAGTCTTTGCGTGAACTGCAAATTTCAGATTAATTCAAGCTAAGATATTGCTCAAGTTCGTCAGTAAAAGCTACACAGATAAATATTGTGATTGTGGCAAAAGCGAACAAAGGGTAATTGTAGGTAATCTGGCTGCATACAAGTTGATGATAAGCGTATGTGAAATGTAGCATAACTTCAAGTTCCTTCAATCGAAGCAGAAAAGTGCATGCCTGTAAATCACTATGGAAGCCTGAACTAATAATTAAGAGTAACTAAAGCAGTGGAGTTCTCAATACTTACTTGTTCATGTACATACTGAATACACCATCAGCATGTATCAGATCATACGTCCGAGGATATGTTGAGAAGGCCTCACACCTGCGAAAGTTGATGCAACATAAAAGTTTCGAATGAGTTCCAAGTTGGAATTACTTCACTCCATAAATACTGTATCGTGACAATAAAGCTTTAATTTGAGAAATATCTCTACCACTAGAATTAAACAGAAACCTGATCATTAAGGACAGTACACGTTTTTGGACTTATAATGTACAATGATAGTAAGTTTAATCCATAACTTCACCTTCGTAACTTGTTCATAACATTTCTTTCGACTAATTTGGAAAAAACATTATTAGTTTCTGACCTCTACTGCTCCTAGGTGAATTCAAAAAATAAAAAATAAAAAAGGATATTTGCGATAGGGCAGTCGAAAAACCTTAAGAACACTGATGATTTAATATCCCAACTCAGAGTGATTAAAATAGATAGATGGGATCACACTAGTCCTTGTGGTTAGAAGCTAGTGCATGATAATTGATAACTGCAATGTCTCATGGTTTCCAATAATAAGAATATAAGATGAGCAAAGTGGATAATGTAAATTGATTACTGAAATTAGGCATCCAAGTTCAGCATAGAGATGTGCAGTGCTTACCAATTAATGTAACTTCCTATTAGACCACGCTCGTAAATAACCCCAAGTGTATTATTTTTTGAATCAAAAGGGACGACATTCATGACCCAGAGAGGGTAGGGAGATAACGCAGCAGCAAAGCCCCCTAAGCCAGCATTCATATCCATAATGTTCCTGTAACCTCCATTGAAGAGAGAAATAAGTACACCTCCATAATGCTGAATTCTTCTTCTCCACAATCGGTTGTCTTCATTGAAGGTCTGTGAGGTAATTGCTTTAATTCTAGAGCTAGAAACTCTAGGAGGCACAACATTTAACCTCTTAGGCCACTTTTCAAGGGTTCCTCCAGCAGTGTGTTTGATACTCTTCACATCAGGAAGAGGAGTAATGCATGGCTCCATCTTTCTATACCTGCTTGCAAAACCATTAAGAACAATGATACATTTTTTAAAGACTAGCTCTTAAAAACTCATGTATTCTCATTATGAAATAATGGGGAGAATGAGACTTATAGGAGAAGGCAATAGTGATTATTGCAATACATGGCATTCTTTCATAGTAAAACCACGTGAGAACAGATAAGACGATAAAGAGGGGAAGATTTTCATTTCTTGCACTTCTGATATAGAGTTGACCAACGAACACCACCTAATATGAATACAACTAGGTACGGATGCACATAATTATATCTTAGTTAACCTAAACAAAGAGATTAATGACGTAGCTAAAGTAGACAGAAAGGACATAAAAAATAGAGATGTCATAAGCGAAAATAAATATTAAAAAAAGAAAAGAAAAAGACAGTTGCTACGAGAAATCCAGAGGAGGGAAAAAGAGCAACAAAAGTAGAATAATACAAACATTAATAAATAAATACTATAGAAATTTTTCAAAAGATGAAGGTATGAAATACTCCATCCTCAATATAGGCCACACTTGGTTTAGGACTTTAGGGTCATTTTTAAGGAATTTAGTTTTAGTATTGGACAAATCTGATGAATAGAAGGTGGATTTTACCGAAAGATGTGGAACTAATTATGCTTAGGAGTTAGGACAATTATTAACCTTTCTACTATCTCAAAGGCTCCAATTTTCTAATTGAAGCAACTTCTATTCCTGCTATAGTGTGTCATACTCTCTACTGATACTGAAGCATTAGTTGTTGCTCTCCATGGCTCATTTAACTAAAAGGTTTTAAGTTGTTCACATTAGAACTTGCTCAATCAGTTCAATTGCACCCTTGTACGTTATGATGCAATCGCATTCTCTAGGCCAATTGTCGTGGTGGTTTTTACTGGTAATCTTTGCTCAAAAGCATTAATAGCCTATCTATAATCTTACATTACAAAGTTCTGTCATTCCTCATCATGAGTCATAGAGGCTTAAACAGATGCAACAACATTCTAAAGGCAAAAAGCAATATCAACAAATTATGAATATAAAATAATTGCATAATGTTAGATATCAGCCTCCTAAGGGTACGCTTAATGCAAAGATCTTTATGAATACTCTTTCTATCTTTCATAAGCATAACTGCAACGTGGCTAATTACATATGGGAAAAACATATTATAAGACCGCACTTGTCCTTGTTAAGCAAAAAAAGGAAAACTTAAGCTCGCCCATTGTAGCAAATGCTAGATAAAAGAATAAGTAATGCCTATATGGAAGGAAACATTACAAACAGAAGCAAAAGTAATGTGTAAAAATAAGCTGTATGTGAGTGCCCGTATATAGAATCTGAGCCAGACAAAAGAAGGAAGACTGGACATGGTCTAGCTTTAAACAGAATTGGATTACAGTCAGAGGCTAGCTCAACAGGTCAACCTGATGTTTGAATAATAGACTTATGACATGTTATTCTTTTCTTCTAGTGCATCCATTGAAATATAATCCTGGTTTAACATCAGACTTTTTATCCTAGGCTTCAACAAAATGACATAGAAGTGTCTTTTGTAAAGTCCACTTAGGGAAAAGAAATCGAAAAATTTACAACTTGGAAATCAACAGAGCTAGAACTGGGAGAGTTGGCGATTTAGAGAAGCTTCTGCCTTCCTGATGCGTATCTACTTTCTGGTAACTCGTCCCAAGTTTATTATATATATATGTAATACTCCCATCCTAAGCAAGTTGTCTCTGAACAAAGATTTTGGGTTTGGGTGTCAGGCAGTCGAGACATTTACTTTCTAGACAACAGTAGTCTACCACCATCTTCATGAATTACACGCTATTAATTAAATTGCGAGAGAAGAACTCACCAAGCAAAGTCTGGTTCACTGTCCTTGCAGAAATGAAGAGAATTCCAAGTTTTTAAATTGCGTGCACAATGAACATGATTTGTTGGCTTTTGCCACACTGCAATAGGTCCTTTTTCAGCAATCTTTTTCCAGCACATTCTTCTTGCAAGATCTTCCAAAGCCATTTGCTCCTTTTTCAAGTCCTCAGTTGATCTCTGCCATGCTTTGTAGCTCACCCTCCAACCAATAGGTGGGCCTGATAATATCCAATAACCACCAGGACGAAGAACTCGGTCGACTTCCAACAAATATAATCCATCTAGCAGAGGATGTTTTCAAAGGTCAGATAGCAGGATGTGTATATGAACACTGGAAATGGAATAAAGAAACTATGGTCAAGCTTACAAGCTTTGTGCCGTTAATGAAGTTCTTTATAATATTGATTAATTCACATTTATCTATCTATTTCTCCAGCATGACGATTGACGACAATGAAATTCTAGATTAGAAAGTACAACAAGTAAATCACCAATCTTCTTCAATTCCAGATATTTGGCATACTATAATCTATAGAACCAAACAACTTCATGTCACTTTAGACTAACATTTGAAGTATAAAGATCATACCATAATCAGCCCATTGGACAAGACATCTGGAACAGTGAGCTAACTCAAAAGACCTTGATGGATATGGCAACCTGTAGGTACTCAGGATACCAAGCATAGCAGGAAGTCCTCTTTCCAGTGCAAACTGCACCTGAGCTTCATGTACATCCAATGGTGCAATCGACATTGTTACGATGTTGTAATCCCACAAAGCAGCTCCAAGACTAGCCACCTGAATAGATCAATAAGACATCTTAACGTCGAATTATATTGCTTCCTACTTTCTTAGATGGTAAGGGGAGGATTTCATCATCATATTTGTGTATTTTCTTTAAGTACCACTGTAATTAATACAATACTAAGACTCCTCAGAACTAGCTTTCAAACTTCAGCTTTGACAAAAAAATCTAAAAATGTTGACTGCAGGTTGGCTTTTGTCTAATTTGCTTTCAGTTTCCTGTCCAAAAGATAATATTCCCCCATTTCCAACACAAATTTTCAGGGAATAACAGGAAATAATGTTGATAAATTTCTTAACCATAGTCCTTAATGTTTACCCCAAAAGCTATAATTTCACATACATGTCAGTCATATCACAAACATATCTGAAACCAAACTCTTAATAAGTTTCATATTTCACAGTTTTCATTTCTGATGCATATAGTGATGTAGCACAATCCATGAAGTAACCGGAAACAAGCAGAAAATTGAACTTTTTTCACAATCATATTCACCTCAAGTACCTATGCCGGATCAGTTGACACGAGTATCCAAGTCTGAGTAACATAGAATAAACCATATTAACCAAAATAAATTACTCCAAAGTCAATGAACAAGTGAAAAAAAATTACCCCACATCCAACATCAAGAGCAGTACGAATACGCCCAGATTTCAAAGGCAAAAGTTGCTTAATAAGATCAACATAACCCTTAACACCCTTAGGAAAAGAAGTCCCACCACCGGGAAAAATGAACCGGTCACCTTCCAACCGAACCCAATTTTGCTTCTTCTTCGAAACAGCCAGTTTCTTTGAAGGAACATTGCTAAACCACGCCGTGTCTCTGCTCTTCGGCCATCGAAACGGGGGCCGATAACCCGGTGGCTTTGGAACACAGCACCGGAGCTTCTCATAATCATATTGAGGACAATGCCTCTCCCTATGAAAGTATCTATCTGTAGAAAAGAGTTTCGGGCGTGTTAAATCTTGACATGGACAGTAATTTGTGAAGTTTTGGGGGCAGATTTTGATGGGTTGATGGTGGATTATGGGAAGAGGGAGAACTTCAGAGGAGTGATGGGTTGTGAAGTCGAGGTTGCGGGAAACAGAGTGCTCTGCTTTGTCTTGTTTGAGGTGGGTTGTACAGGTGGCGGTGGAAGTTGCGGCAGTGGTGATGGTGGTGGTGGTGGTGGTGGAGAAGGAGCCAAATAGGTAGGAGAGAGAAAAGAGGAGAAGAAGTAGGATGATCTTGAGAATGGGTTTTTGGATAATTGGAGATAGTTTGGAAATAAGTTGGATTTGGAAAGCCATCAATTTGGAAAGTATGAATTTTTCTGGGTTCAAGCCTTCAAGGGTTGCATTTTTGCAAAGTGTCGAACAGTAGGTGGTGCCGTCAAGGTAAATTGAAAACCGTGCATTCACCTCGTGGGTTAGAGCAATAGTAGCGGTTGGTTTAAATGAGCTGCTTCAAATATTGAAAAATTTGGAGCAACAAGCAAAATCATTGCTGCACAATTTAGGTTGTAGCTCCACAAAGCTAAGTAGTTATTTAGGCACATTTGCTAACGCATAATTTTAAACATTAATATCTCCAATTACGAATAAAAAAAAATTATAAAATATTGATATTTAAAAAATATTTATTGAGACGAAATAACGAATCTAACAAGACTCCACACGACTATGTTTTTTCATAAGTATAAACCACAAAAGGAAGTTAAAGGAGATTATGTGAATAGTGTCCAAAACCCAATTGTGTAATGTAAATAAGAACGGAGGAAGTATGTGGTTATGTTGCATTAGGTAGGCTCCACGTAGTCCATCCTACATTTTTAGCTCCTTTATATTGTTTTTTTTTAATATATTTTCAACATGTGAGACCCACATAAGTAAAATGAGTTGGAGCTTATCAACGTGAAGACTTATAGAGTTATAGCTTAAAGGTCATGTTCGACTGTAGCTTGTGAAGTAGCGGGTTTGTGGAAAAAAATAAAGAGTATTTGGTGAGGTAGCGGTTAGAGTTTGAGGTAATGTTTTTCTAGATTCTCACAAACGTTACAAATAATAACGTTTCACACTAGGGAAGTAGCGGTGCGAAGAATCCAAAACATTCTTCATTCCTTCTTCTTATTTCTCCAATTACAGCATGCCATCTATGATTGGTTTATGACTTTTAAATTGCAATGTCGGAATTGGTAATGAATATGTTCTTCCTTTTTCTCGCATTTCTAGGAAAATGGTTGCTTGTTGATATTAATTTAATAAGGAGTACTTGTAGTTATTTTTGGTGGATTGTGGACATTTAAATAGGTTTCCTGTATTATTGCAGATATTGGTACTTCTTAGCTTGAATTATGAGAAACTAGTCCTATATGCACGCATTAACGCAATGCGTGCGAGATAGTAAGAGAAAAAATTAAAATTGTGTTATTACAATTAATCACCACAAATAATAAGCAGCTACAATGAAAGATTAATAAGACTAAGGAAATTTTGTGAAATACTACCTTAATGTTTGGACGTTTTGTGAATTACTTTATAAAAACTTTTTTATATTTTCCTACCTTATAAGAAAAGATAAATGGAATAAAGTCGTTGGGTGGGTCCCACAAACGGAGAGATTTAACGTTTTCTGTTACAAGGTAGTGTTACTAAAACATATCAAACTTATAAGGTAGGAAAATATTAAAAAGTTTTTATAAGTAGTAATTCACAAAACGCCCAAACATTAAGGTAGTGTTTCACAAAATTTCCTAAGACTAAATTTGATCAATATATCATCAAAAGCTACTTGATTTATAATAGGTCTTCTTCGACATTAAGAGATAATCATCAAACATGAAATAAAGAAAATTGAAAATTAGAAGGAGTAACCTATACAGCTTATTTTGTTTCTACAACCTCCTCCCGCAACTGCGGTTTGGGGTATTTCTCTTGAAACTTAAGCTCCCAATCCTGAAGAACCTCAAGCTCAGATTCACTGAGACCATCAGTGTTGACAGTAAGATCCTGAGGACCAAAAGACACGAGGGCCAAAGCCCGGGTAGCATCCCTCCCAGCAAACACAGCGTAAGACTCGTCAGGCCCGTAAATATCCTACCCCTTGAAACATCATATATATTACCCTTAATTGCCATCAATAGAGGTTTCTTCGGGTCTGACCCGCCGTATTCCTTGAGTTGCTCCTCCGTCAGCTGACCCAGCTCCACCGCCTCCCTCCTCACATCCTCCTCGAATATTTCCTTCATCTTTTCAACTGCCTTGTAATCATTCACCGCCACAAACATGCCGTTAACTATCTTGTAACTTATTATAGTCAACCCCACGATGATCATGAACCACATTGGTGATATAAATGATAAGCAGCTACAATGAAAACATTATATGTCCTGCAAAATCACTAACATGTGATGCTTATTAACACGAAAATACAATCAGAAGCTTTAGTGGGTGTAAGTTCAAGTGAACCAAAATCATCTTTTGTAATACATGAAGTCATGCATAGCCTCCGTTACCATGTTTCATCCATTTTTTCATCACAATAAAGTATTGAAGAAAAGATAAATCGTTTCCATGTTTACACTTTATAACAACGATATCGCCACCTGCGGCTTTGGCATATCGTGCAATTAAAATGATCTTCGTACATATTAATCGGATGTTCTTCAAATCATGTTACCAATAAATTTCCAAATAATAAATAAAGAAATTACTAATTATTATTTTACCCTTACAAATCGAAATTTTGACCCTTAGTTTTTGAACTCAAATTGCGATGCGAAAGTATGATGAATATAAATAACATTTCCTCAATATAAAAGTAAGTTCTGCTAAAAACATAGTAGTATGTTTTTTTTTTAAATAGTAATAAAAAGCTAATTATAGAAACAAGTAAATCAGAATGTGTATATCATATAAATAGAATCAAATTGGATATGGATTTCTGCGTTTCATAAATTCAACCCATACACACAACAATACAACAACGTAAAACTTTAAAAAAACTGGGTTCAAATCTAATCTGAATTTTGTACAGTCAAATATAATTTTGCTTTAATGCAAATTAAGCCTATGTCAAAAAATGTAAGTAGAAAATCAAGCAGCAGTAGAAGATTGTGAGGTAAGTTGTACCCAAACAAACTCCTCTTTGTAAGGTGGAGTTCCTTCGCAAGAGTCTGCACAGGTGTACACCACCATTGTTGCCCAGTCTAGCGAGTTGACATCATTGTCCACACCAAAATAGTAAAGCAATTGAGGCAAGATCTACAAACATTAAATAAAGCCATCCAAAATTTATCAAATAAATACTAGAAGAAATTGTGTCAAGCATGATAATCTCTTAGTTTAGTGAATTTAACAAACCTGAAACTCAAAATTCATTGTGCCACCACATGAAGAGCACTTGGGTATATCAGCCTTAGATGGCCGGCCATTTGATGTAGGCCAAAGAGGCTTAGCCCTTTCATCTCTAGAGTACCTTTTTTTGGCCATCGGAAAAAAAAAAATTACTCATTTTACTTATTCATGAGCAATCCAATCACACTACAAAAGGTTACCCATTTTGCTTTATTCATTAGCAATCAAATTACACCAGAACAAAAACTAAATGAAACTGATTCAAAGCAAGAAAGGCTACAGATTCCCAAAATAAGTATGGGCTACTGTATTGCCCCTACGATTCTACGTGTACAACACAAGGTGAATTATGAACCTCCAGAGATGAGAGATATGCTACACATTAGGGATAACCCAGAAAGAACAAGATAAAACCATAAAGGTGATGTCTTGTATGTAAGGTTGCAACTGTGTACTACGATATTCCAGTAAAAAAAATAACATTTTATTGTGTAATTAATTTTTATGACTTTCACTATAGCCTTGACTCCTTGAGCCTTGCCCCAGTGTAAAATGGAAGAGCTAAATTCCCCAAATGACCCCCTGACCCCAGGTCCAGCATTATAATTATTACTTTGTTAGAAGCAGAAAAAGGAGAGAAGATATGACTATCAAGTGATTCAAGTCTCTAATAGTCGACAAAACATAACATTCTATCCTCTTCGTCCAGGATTAGTTGTCAGACTTGTCACACGGTCTCAACCCCCCATTATTGCAGATTTATGAATGTGGCATATGGGGAAATCTAATCATAAACCACTAGTATGTTAGGAAAAATGACGATTGTTTACAGTTGAAATACATTTTTTCTCTCCTTGGGACATATGCTCATGTTATACATATAATTCAATAAGTAAAACAATATCACAAAGGTAGTCAAGATTAACAGAATTTGTTCCTCTTAGAGGTATTCCTGCTGACTAAAGCTACATGCGTATTAGTGGACCGAATTGTAAATCATGTCTTCTATAACAGTCATAGCTTAGGAAATGAAGAATATTAAAGGAAACCTCATTTACTGTGATGTTTCCTATCTATACTTTTGACCAATAAGCATTTAGTTATCTAAGATTCTAAGCTAGCCCGAAATCCCAAACCTACATCACTTAGGCTCACCTTCGGTTTCCTCTAAAGTACCCAACACATACTTTCTCCGTTCTTTAATAATTGCACCATTTTAACTTTTACACTATTCACACACTTTTTTCTTTGATTATATTTTGTGATTTATAGTAAGGAAAAATAGTCATGTAGGATCTTGTTAGATTTAACTTGATGTATACTTTCAAAATATCAGCTTTTTGTTGTTATTGATGCTCAAATTTATGATTTGGTAAACCTGAAAATCCAAATGGTGCAAGTAAAAAGAACAGAGAAAGTATATGTTAACTCTTCCATGGTCCCTATTAAACATAGTACTAAAATATCCACAACTAGGTATCAGATAAGTATCCGATATGGGCATGGCAAAGTATATTAGCGAATCAGAATAACAGAAGTCCAAACATGGCATAAGCTCATCATGACCTAATCTAATCCAACCCAACTCATATCCTTGTAACAATCTACTGAAAACAAGTAGGCATATATGATGAGTTGATGTCAAATAACACAATTTCCAGAATATCTAATTTCTAGCTTGAAACCTTACTATCATTCTTCATCAAAAGGTGCAGAAAACCATAAGAATATATGTAGTACAACTGTAAAACACTCAAATGTGCACATAAGAAGTAACTTCACTGCAAACTAAAACTGAACGTCTGATTACCTCAATACTTGTTCAGGGGCTTTTGCGAGATGCTGTTGAAATGTTGCCCAACTTTGTCGATCATCATCACCCTGTTCAAACATGACATTGCTCATCACAAACCAGTAGAAAATCATAACCACTCCACGTAAACCACCACCTACAAGTAGAAACCATACACAACATAAACTCGCACCTCAAAATTGTCCATGAGTGAGTCGACTGTTTCGTCCACTGGTTTACTTGAGACCAATGCACCAGAATTTTCATCAGCATCAGAAGATGAGAAGTCTTCATCTCCGACTATTATCTCATACTCAGGCCAAAGAGCTTTGCTTGCAGTTGTTCACAACAAACAAACAGAAAATTCAATATACAGACCCAAATATAATGGTCATAGTGATCATGATTGAGGGAATAATTTTTTTAAAAAAAAGATAATCCCATAACCCTCCCTCTTGGGCTTTGTTTTGTTCACTTTATTTCTACATATTTCAGGAAAAATAAATTCATATAAGTTCAAGAAAAATAGGTGTTACCCAATTACAATTTACAACTAAAATAAGTTCTAAAAAGGTCTAATAAGTTCAGAACTTCAGATAGTGAAAATCAGGTGAATAGAACACACCCTTAGTCACTTTCACTCTATTTCAAATCCTTGTTCTCTCTCTTCCACCCTTTCTATTTCTAGTGTCTTCCTTTACCATGGTGATCACAGAAGAGCATTGAAAATGCAAAGGAGATAAGTTTCTGCCCATGCATGCATCATCTTTTTGCCTTTTTGGCAACCCTACCCACCCCTAAGGCCCTAAACCCATCCCCTTCTACTTTGTTTAATTTTATCATTTTCTTTTCTTTATTTCTCTAATATTATACTACCTCCGTTTCAAAACGATCTTTACACTTTACGTTTTAGTCTGTTTCATAATGTTCTTTACACTTTGTTTTATTCTATTTTCGGACATGGAAATTTACTACCTTACCCCTTTTTAGTTTACCCCACAATATTTACAATTTTTCACTCCCTTTCTCTTACTTTATTCATTTTTTTCTTACATTCACCCACCTTTTTACACTATTCTCTTACTTTATCAATATTTTATAATATTCAACAAACTTTTCTACTTTTGTCTTAATATTTGTGCAAATAGTAACCATAAAGATCTTTATGAAACGGAGGTAGTATGCATTTCCTTTTAGTGCAGTAGTTTTTATCAGAATCAACTTTTCCAGCTTATTGACTACATCTTTCACTGTTGTTTCCGAACTGCCACTTTTACCAAAAAAAAGTACTTCTCAAAGTGGATCGGGCAAAAACAACTCGTGTACTAGTCGAAACTATTATTAAAGTGAAAACAAAACATCCCTGAAGCAATTTAAAACAAATGTAAACATCTCTCAAGCATCTGATGGTATAAAAAATCCCCCAATTTCACTCACAACAGTCACAAGTCACAATTAGCTTCTAGTCCGTAGCGGTCAAAACGCAAAGAGATGAGGCAGCACAACTAGATGGAGGAGAGAAAACACGTACAACCAGTTATACGTTCAAAGAGAGATTAAATAAAACAGGATTTTTACACACTCTAAATCATTTTGAATTATACTACAAAGTCCCAATTCATCTCCTCCCAGGCTCCCACCATTAATTCAACTTGAAGCAAGAAATTACATGATTAATACTAGATGCATTGACTGATACTTAGCATTTAAGACGTTGAAATGTGATCACAGCTTCAACCCAGGCACATTACAGTGTCAGACTTCAAGACAGTCTTGTAATCTTATACTAACATGCAGCTAGCTAGGTAGTTGGATTTCCAAGAAATTTAACAAACTAAACTAAACAGCATTCCATGGTTTAACATCTTTTCCTCACTTTAAAGGCACAAAATTATACAGCGACCGCATAGGACACCAGGAGATTATAGCCACATGGGGTGATAGGTTAACCATTTAATATCCCTTCCTACATCAAGCCAAGAATGCTCTTTTTAGAGATTGCATATGATGATTGACAAACCTATGATAATCTCATTTGAAGAGCCATCATCAATACATCTACCATCAGATGACTTGGAAGAAACACTCAACTGTTGACATTTGGCTTTATGATTTGCACGCCAATGCAATACCTATATAGAGAAAGTAAATAATTAGCAATATTTGGCTAAAAATGCCACTCAATTTCTAAAGAGATTAAGTTGCAATTGCCTGGTGTTTCTCAGAGCAGTAACAGGTCGTCTTGCAGTTGCTACATACTTTATCTCCCTTCCATGAGCCACACCAAGCACAAAGGGGAGCTAAACAACATAAGTGAAAATCAGAGGGAAATTAACTAACTTGAAATGGAACATCTGAAGAATAAATAAATAGATATTCTTTATTTTGAAATTTGTAAACAGCAGGTCGATTTACAATGTATGAACATTATTATGACATGCTGCAGAGATAAGCTACTATACCATATTCCCTTTTGCTCAGCCATGATCAGCAGTAACTCTTCACCTAGTACTCCATTAAGAGTGTGTTTGGATGCCAATATACATATTCTATTCATCTATTGTAATCCTTATGTCCCTATTTGTTTGCCCCATAGGGAAAATGTGCTTTATTAAGGCTTGGGCCAAAATTTTGTAAGGAGATAGGGAGTAAAATCGTCTTTTTAACTTTTATGAGTGTATGCAAGTGAGGTAAATGACTAAATGGGGACCTATTACTATATAAGGAAATGAGGGACAGAGGGAGTACTTAAACAACTTCTACTGTGCTTATAGTCTTTTAGCCTAAAAAAAATCAAAAAGCTCCTTACCTAGAGCTCTGACCGACTGACCGTATTAACTTTTGGCAAACAAAATACATTTCCAGTGTTAGAAGGTGGAGCAGACAGCACCAATAGTCCAATAGTCAACCAATAGTCTCAAAATAGATATTACGTGACTCACCAATACATTATAATTAAATTTAATTGCAGACATATAGTAATACAGACTTAGCCTCTGAAGGCCAGTTCTTTCATACATTCAATTCAGATAAGAACCAATAAGAGGACAAAAGTTTATATAAGTCCAAATAAGGATAAAGGATCATCAAGTTTTTGTACAACTAAAATGAGATCAAATAAGTTCCAAGTAAATTCAGACAAGAGCCACAAAATTCAGATAAGAACTACTAAGACTAATGGACTCATCAAATTTTGAAATTGTTGTTCGAACCATAGAGTTTGATCCACTGATTTAATCAACCCAATCTTGAATTTGATCCACTACTTTGAATTTATTTTTTTACCTTACAAGAATTCAAACATTTTGTACCCCTATTTGTTAAGAATGAAATATATCCAATTATTATATTCACACAACATGCTGTTTTATTCCTATCAGTATAGGTAGAGGGAGAAGGCGGGAATGTTAATTCCATTCTTCCGTTTTGAAGCCGATAGGCGTCATGCAATCATAGAACATGCAATGTTCCAAGTGGATTGAAGAATGACATATTTTCTCCAAACCAGTGTACAGGATGATTATCAAGATAATACAACCACAAGAAAACTTTCAAAATAAAAAACATAATCCAGTACCTCCCATTCCTAAAAGTATGGCATTCCCATCTTTTGGCGCCTCACTTGAGTAAAAGGAATTTGTAAGCGAGAGTTGGCAGCGGAAGACCTTCACACTAGAAATAAACATTGGAGTTGCCCAAACTTAAGCGGTGAAAAGATACCAAAAGAATCTTATGTATCAATGACTCAATGTAGTGGAAATTTACAAGAGTTTTTGTTAAAGAGACCGACAATGCACAATTTTAAAAATCTCTAAGGATGCAGGATAAGAGAATACTTATCGACTCAGTTGTTCTGCTATGGGACGGGGGAGACCTCAAAGAAGGTGATTGAAGATTTTAACTAAATGCAAAAGGTATTAAAGTGGACAGTTGGGCATGGTGGAGGTTCATCAGCAAATAGATTAATTGGAAAGCACTTTTCTCCAAAACGTAGCCTCAGTGGCGTAATTTCCTTTTTATATGCCTCTAATTCTTCAGAAGAAGGGAATTGCGGTATTATTGGAGAATTGGGTAGGAGAATGGTGTTTCCTTGGTTAGTTTTCGCTGGTTTGGGTGACTTTTACAGAAAGATGAAGGAGTAGAAGCGAAATTTCTGTTATTGTGGTATTGGTACGTATTGAGTTTACTCTAGATAAGTTGTTGCCTTTTGAAGCATAGTTTACTGAGAAAAAAGTAGCAATTGGGGTTGGGGTTTGATGTATACTTAATAGAGCAATGATAAATAGTCTAGAGTATGTATCTATATAAATTAGTTGTTTTCTTACCCCTTGGAATATCTAATCACTCACCCATCTAAAGTTCAGTGCAAGAACTAGAAGGTGTCAGGCCTTTAGGGAGTGGTGTTGAATGATGATAATACCGTATATTGGTAGACTAGTCCTTTCTACAAGAGCAAAATGTTCAGCTTGGTTACAAAATTGAAGAGCTTGGGGGATACAGCTATAGCAATTAGATACCAAGAAATAAACAACATTTCCAAAACATTTCTAAAGGATTCAGGAGCCCCAAATGAGTGTGTTTGAAACCAACACACAACAAGACTCAAGAGGACAGCAAGAAAATCTCAAATCTCTTCTGCAGATCGAGGAGAAGGAAGCAGTCACAAAATAAGTCAGTAAGTCACAAAATAATAGCTGAAGCTTAGAAAATGTTGGATAGAATATGCAAAACAAAAGGGAAAAAGTGAATGAAGTGGAGAAATTCCTAATTTGTTGTAGACTCTTTGGTAATTTTCAGCAAATTGTATGTTGATTTAGGGCTATTGTTTAAGGATTGAGTGGTGAGTAAGGTGGACAGGTGGTCTGATAGGATTCGAGAGGTGCATTTCCTTGTACATGAGTCTCCAGGTTACAAACTAATATTGTAGGAAGATTGATTATTTCCAAGCTGGATGAACACAATGCTCTCAATTCTTTTCCCCCAAAAAAATGGAGTTATTTAGAAGTGGAAATTTCCAAAATGTATGAGAAACAGAAAATACCTTCTAGATGGTTTTTGCGGACCACGTTTCCATTGCTCATGTTGATCTCTCAGAAGACATGTCATTGAAAGGCACATGAACACGTATAAAGTTCGATGGAATGCGGATTCCTTCTCCGCAATAGGAGCATAAACCTGTAATTGCACCACAAAGAAACAGATTAGAAGAAAGCATAACCAATGTTGTATATAGCAGCAAACCCAATAGATGTTCTTTTGAAAAGTAGGAAAAGGCTATGGGGCCATGGGCACCGCCTTCTGAAATCGAACATGAATACTACAAACCTGAAGTAAGAACTGCAGAGGTTCCCCGGCCCACACATATCACAGAGACAAGACTTTCTTGTTGGGTGATTCACAGGATCCAACCAAGCCTGAAAGTGAGCATGTAAATTTGATCAGAATAAAGCACAGAACTAAAAAGAGCAAGTGAAAAACGTTGGAGTTCAAAAGACTAGCTAGAAACACCGGAACCCCTCCCGCCTTGCAAGGAAACTTTTGACGAAGAAGCGGTTGGCTACTCTTTTCAACAAAACCAAGCTTTACAGGGACTTGATCCTCATCATCATCATCATCCTCATCAAAATCACTCATATCATCAGTAATTCTTTCCACTTCCTCAGCAAGAGCCGATATTCCACGGCTTTCCACCTCTTGTTGTGATTCACTGCCAGTATCCATTTGCAACTCTTCCAAACGCATTTTACCTTTGATTTCTAAAAGAGAAAAATCAAGTCCCTCAAACAACTACTCCTAGACAATAAATATCAAACCACCATAACATCAAATTGGTAAAAGTTGGTTATGATTTGATTAAAAAGTTGAAAGTTAATTTCTATCAGACCCTTTAACTCTTCTGAAACAAGATTCAGTTAAATCATTTCGACATAACATAACCACTAAAAACGAAAATTAATAAAAGTATTTTTTCCTAAAACAAAGCAATAGATACATTTAGCAGAATTTAATTTAGTTTAAGAGTTCAAAACTAGTGTCTTTGGTGGAAGAATTTCGACATTATATAATCACTAAAAATGAATAATTAAGAATTTAAAATATACTACGTAGAAACAGATACATTTAGCAAAATTATGACTATTAAAATCAATGCATTAGAAAATTGCTTCAAACAAGAAAAAGGGCTCCGATATGAGAAATGGAAGTACGGATACATAACTTCAACATCAACATACAAATGGCAAATTAAGCAAGAAAATAAGCTTAAAAAATCAAAATATTAAACAACAAAAAAAGTAATTCGTAATTAAGTACCGGAGAATAGCAGGAGGATTGGCGAGTTGTGGTGGCTGGATGGTGATTACTTCCGGCTGATGCCGTGCGGGTGGAGGAACCAAAGGTGATTATTTTCGTGCAGTGGTTCTGCCCAGTTACAGTTGTAGAATTGGAGGGAGAAGAAACAGAAAGGAAGCGTGCAAGGGAATTCGTATGGGGACAACATAGGGTTTTATAAGTTGACTAGATTTAAAGCCCGTAGTATGCATGGGTTAAACTTTTTTTTATGAGATTTTTTTTAACTCTAAGTATATACCGCTAATATCCGGGTACAGCCAGCTCTAGCTGTACTCCAAAAACGACGCGCTCATATTGTTTGTTCATTTTTGTCGACTGTTTGTTCTTTTTTATTGTACTGTTTGTTCATTCTTATTGTACTGTTTGTTCTTTCTTGTTGTACAGTTTGTTCTTTCATGTTGTTTTTTAAATTCATCATCAAATTTTCATAATTGTTGTATTTTTTGTTCTTTCTTCTGAAATTTTATATTCTTTTTTATATTGTTTGTTCTTTCTTGTTTATTTGTTTGTTTATAATAATCATATGGTTAATGTTCATAATTAAACTCTTCATTAATCTTTTATTCTTTCTTTTTGTATTGTTTGTTCTTTCTTGTTGTTTTTTAAATTCATTCATCAAACTTATTGTTGTATTGTTTGTTCTTTCGTGTTGGATTTAAAATTCATCATAAAATTGTTCATATTTGTTGTATTGTTTGTTCTTTTTTCTGGAATTTTATGTTCTTTTTTATATTGTTTGTTCTTTTTTGTTGAATTATTTGTTCTTTCTTGTTTATTTGTTTATTCATAATAATTATCTGCTTTATTGTTTGTTCTTTCTTGTTGTATTGTTTGTTCTTTCATGTTGGCTTTAAAATTCATCATAAAATTGTTCGTAATTGTTGTATTGTTTGTTCTTTTTTCTGGAATTTTATGTTCTTTTTTATATTGTTTGTTCTTTTTTGTTGAATTATTTGTTCTTTCTTGTTTATTTGTTTGTTCACAATAAATATATGGTTAATGTTCATAATGAAATTGTTCACTTCATTGGTCTTTTTATGTTTTTACAAGCGCCTATATTGTTTATTTTCAAATAAATAAATAAATAAATGATCATTTCCAAAATAGTAAATGTTCATTCCAAATAAATAAATAAATGTTCATTTCCGAAATAGTAAATGTTCATTTTTGTAGTTTATTTCCAAATAAATAAATAAATGTTCATTTCCAAAATAGTAAATGTTAATTCCAAATAAATAAATAAATGTTCATTTACGAAATAGTAAATGTTCATTTTTGTACCAGTATATTAATTTTCATTTTAAACAACACAAAACAACATCGTTTTGGATGGGGGTACAGCCAGCTTTGGTTGTACCCGGGTATAGCCAAAAATTTGCGCTCTAAGTATAGTTAGAATAGGGATGGTTTTTATAATCAACCAGTTTTTGAGCCCGTTCATAGAATGGGCGGTTGTATAATGGTTGTTCAGCTGTCTTTTAAAGTTTTAATTAGTGGGGACTTGTGATTTTTGGTAATATATGAATTAAATAGAGGTGTAATTTGAAGTAAGGGTGGCAATGGATCGGAGGTAGATCGGGCCGTTGGAGATTCATCCGCCTCCATCCGTCAACTTTTCATCCATCATCCAACCTACCCGTCACTCCATTTACCCTCCATCCACATCCGACTCATCCATCATGCATCCGCGGATGAATCAGGTGGATCGGATGATTAGCCGGTGTGATTAAAATTATCGTCAACTTTATTTATAATATCAATCAATATAAAGTAATGTGTTAATATAGTGAACAATGAATTATAATTTTGATACATTTACATTATAAAATAACTGAAAATGCTAATAATAAAAAAAATATTAGGTAATACATACAAGATTATATTAATAATTAAGTAATTGTAGTAAACAAAATTAATAATTTTAACGGATGGATGGATGGATCAGATGATGGATCGGGTGACGGGTTGGATGAAGCTCCACCCGAAACCGACCCGACCCATCACCCGATCCACGCGCCACCCGTTTAACAACTGTGTTTTATCGGATTTCAACCATAAATTCAGTTCGGGTTGTTCGAATATCCGTCGGACTTTGATGAAATTGTCACCCCTAATTTGAAGGTTGAAAAAATATAAAAATTATACGTTGAATTAATATTGAATGATAAAGGGGTGAAGTGGAAGAGGTTAATGTGTATATTGGACTATTAGTAATTGATGTTGAATAAGGAAGATGAAGTGGAAGAGGAGTTAAAGTTGTAAAACATAGAAACAATAATGATAATTAAAAAAAAAACTAATAATGAATTGATGAATGAAATGAGAGATGACACATGGCTTCCAATAATCTATGGTTATCCTTTTTATTAATATTGGAAACCGGGGGGGGGGGGGGTAATTGGTGAATTTTGTGAAAACTGAGGGGTAAAATTAATTTATTGCGAAATAATATAATTTCAACAAAATATTTGATTTAGGTACGGTCATATCCCATTCGGGTAATCGTGTTTTGGTCTGGATTTGGCTTTATTCTCTTCACTTCACTTGGTTTGGTCTAATTTTTTTTTGTTTTTGGTCTGATCTAGTCTAATCAGGTTTGGTGTGCCCTGATGTGAATGTTTTCTGTGATTTTTTTATTTTTATTTTTTCTAGTATAGCCTGGTTTGGTCCGGTCTGCCTTTTTTAATATGATTAACAAAAGAAATAAGAGGAGAGAATGATGAATCATATTTATATAGGGTATTCTAGGCTCATTTAGGTTGCATTTCTAGGCATTTGTCTCATTTTAGTTGCATTTAGAGTCATAATTGCATAAGTCATCGTTATTGTACTCTATTACGCTCCGTTTGTGTTTTCTTTGATATTTCAGGTGATTTTACAATCATTTGGGTGCTTTCGGAGTGTTTGGAGGTGGATCGAATGATCACCGGATGGTTTGAGTCGGAGACGGAGTGTTTGATCGGAGAATTGAGCTTTCCGGGGATGATTAGCTCGATGTATCGCTTGTGCATAGCCTCGCAAGATCCCTCGTTGGCTCGCAAGATCCCTCGTTGGCTCGCAAGATCCCTCGTTGGCTCGCAAGATCTCTCGTTGACTCGCAAGATCCCTCGTTGGCTCGCTACATCTATCGTTGGCTCGCTACATCTACCGTCGTGCCTCATCGCTTCATGGTTGCTTGCTTCACTAGGCCAGCGAGGGATGGTGCGCGAGATCCCTCGCTGCCTCGTTGCTCTGTTGCTTGTCTTGCTGCACTTCACTAGGCCAGCGAGGGATGGCTCGCTAGCTCCCTCGCTGCCTATAGCTTCGTTGCTTAGCTTGCTACACACACGCGCATGGCAGCGAGGGATGGCTCGCTAGCTCCCTCCCTGCTCTACTTTCTTGCTAGTCGCTCATCATCATGCCAGCGAGGGATGGTGCGCGAGATCCCTCGCTGCCCATGCCTCGCCATCTCTCTTGCCGTGTGCGCTGCTCGTGCTCGGGTTTGGCTGCCACGTCATCGCTCCATCGACCAATCATCGACGACTTTTATTTTTATTTTCTTATTTATTTATTTATTTTATTTTAGAAAATAGGAGCATATAAATACTCAAGGGAACTAATTTATTACCCTTATGTTATATTTTCCTTAGAATTCTTTTAAACGCTTAGTTTTATTTTTCTCTCTTCATAAGTTCATATTATTTAACCCTAGTACACTCCATTCGATCGATCAATATAGAGGTATTTTCATGATTCTTCTTGCTTTTCTTGCTTTGAATTATCGTTTCTTATTATTGTTCATTATGAAATTCATTGTTAATTCATATTTCATGCTTGTTAATTCAATTATGAGTGAGTAGTTTCATTCTAGGACTAAGTAAGGGAAGCCATGTTTATACCATGATTGATATGCATTAAAGTTTGTTAATTTATAGATTATTGCTTGAGTGATTCCAATTGATTTGTTTTAATTGTTGATTCATGTAATTGGCCAATATCGTGGATTGATTATCTAGCAAAGAGGAATTAGAATTGAAAAATCATATTCTTAGAGGCTTTGTGCAATTGGCAATTCTGATTATGTTAGCGACCGTACTGCATATGTTTGATTGAAAGTGTTAAGACCCGACCGTAGGATTAACATATACTTTAATTACTCGGCCTAGCCTATTCATTGTCGAATTGATTTGTGTTCTTGGATTGGTATAAGCATGGTGAACCGAACAGACGCCCTAGATCTTTAATTCTTTGATAAATTACACATTTTTGTTATTGCTTTAGTTTTTGCTAGATAATACTCAAAATCAACTTTCGTTATTGAATAGTTCGTATAATTGGGCAAAAACTAATAGAACTTGTCTCCTTGTGGGATCGACCCGTATTTGCTAAGTATCTGCTAACAACAGACACCGTGCACTTGCGGTATCACTTTTTAATTCATCAGAGAATGACCAAAATCTATTTTGATTTGGCTCAATCAATAGAAATAGGATAAATTGGCAATATTAATCTGACCTCTGGCCGATTTTCTTTTATTAATCCAACTGACGGCATATTTTTTAATAATCTCATCTTTATTACCCAATGATTTTTAGTGGGCTTAAGTGACCGTTACTCAGCGAAAAAGTCAACGAGATGGTGATGAATCACCAATCGCTAACTGCTGTACCCGGGTACAGCCAGCTATGGTTGTACCCCCCAAAAACGACGCGCTCATATTGTTTGTTCATTCTTGTCGACTGTTTGTTCTTTTTATTGTACTGTTTGTTCATTCTTATTGTACTGTTTGTTCTTTCTTGTTGTATTGTTTGTTCTTTCTTGTTGTTTTTAAAATTCATCATCAAATTTTCATAATTGTTGTATTTTTTGTTCTTTCTTCTGGAATTTTATGTTCTTTTTTATATTGTTTGTTCTTTCTTGTTTATTTGTTTGTTTATAATAATCATATGGTTAATGTTCATAATTAAACTCTTCATTAATCTTTTATTCTTTCTTTTTATATTGTTTGTTTTTTCTTGTTATACTGTTTGTTTTTTCTTGTTGTTTTTAAAATTCATTCATCAAACTTATTGTTGTATTGTTTGTTCTTTCATGTTGGCTTTAAAATTCATCATAAAATTGTTCATAATTGTTGTATTGTTTGTTCTTTTTTCTGGAATTTTATATTCTTTTTTATATTGTTTGTTCTATTTTGTTGAATTATTTGTTCTTTCTTGTTTATTTGTTTCTTCATAATAATTATCTGCTTTATTGTTTGTTCTTTCTTGTTGTATTGTTTGTTCTTTCATGTTGGCTTTAAAATTCATCATAAAATTGTTCATAATTGTTGTATTGTTTGTTCTTTTTTCTGGAATTTTATGTTATTTTTTATATTGTTTGTTCTTTTTTGTTGAATTATTTGTTCTTTTTTGTTTATTTGTTTGTTCGCAATAAATATATGGTTAATGTTCATAATGAAATTGTTCACTTCATTGGTCTTTTATGTTTTTACAAGCGCCTATATTGTTTATTTCCAAATAAATAAATAAATGTTCATTTCCAAAATAGTAAATGTTCATTCCAAATAAATAAATAAATGGTCATTTCCGAAATAGTAAATGTTCATTTTTGTAGTTTATTTCCAAATAAATAAATAAATGTTCATTTCCAATAAATGTTCATTCCAAATAAATAAATAAATGTTCATTTCCGAAATAGTGAATGTTCATTTTTGTACCAGTATTTGATCTTTCTTGTTGTATTGTTTGTTCTTTCATGTTGGCTTTAAAATTCATCATAAAATTGTTCATAATTTTTGTATTGTTTGTTCTTTTTTCTGGAATTTTATGTTCTTTTTTATATTGTTTGTTCTTTTTTGTTGAATTATTTGTTCTTTCTTGTTTATTTGTTTGTTCACAATAAATATATGGTTAATGTTCATAATGAAATTGTTCACTTCATTGGTCTTTTTATGTTTTTACAAGCGCCTATATTGTTTATTTTCAAATAAATAAATAAATAAATGATCATTTCCAAAATAGTAAATGTTCATTCCAAATAAATAAATAAATGTTCATTTCCGAAATAGTAAATGTTCATTTTTGTAGTTTGTTTCCAAATAAATAAATAAATGTTCATTTCCAAAATAGTAAATGATCATTCCAAATAAATAAATAAATGTTCATTTCCGAAATAGTAAATGTTCATTTTTGTACCAGTATATTAATGTTCATTTTAAACAAGACAAAACGACATCGATTTGGATGGGGGTACAGCTAGCTTTGGCTGTACCCGGGTATAGCCAAAAATTTGCGTGAATTGATGATATGATGATTAGGAGAAAAGAGAGAGTACTGTGGATATATCACCGCTTACAACAAGTTTATGACCTGTTGGGCCCAATAAAAGTCGTTGTATAGTATATATGAGAATATGAGATTATTAAAAAATATGTCGTAGGTGGACTTAATAAAAGGTAATCGGCCAAAAGGACGGATTAATATTACTCCCTCCGTATTTATTTGAGGGATACACTTGCCTTTTCCGGCTGTATTTATTTAAGAGATACACTTGCCATATTTATTAACTTATCAACCTCACCATCTAATTAAATAATACATCTAATTTACCATATGACTCACCATTATATTAAACAAATAATTTCATAAACTCATCCCACCTCCCACCCCCAAAATGAATATCTATCCAACCCCACTTGTTTTATTATTTTATTTTAATCAATTTTTCTGTATCTCTTAAATAAATACACGAGGGAGTACCAAATTTTCGAAAGAAATAAGGTGATACCCCTAATTGCTATACCCATGTACAGCCATCTTGGCTGTACCCGCTGCCCAAAACGACGCGCAGCGTCTTTTTTCATAAACTACCCAGGTACAGCCAAGTTGGCTGTACCCCCTACCATTGTTAGGCGCGTGAATCCCACGCGCGGGTAGTTAATTTTGAAAAAAAAAATGGCACGTGAGGGTAATAATTTCGCGCAGGAATGGCCTATAAATACAAAAAAAAAAAAAAAAATCATTTCGAAAACCGTTCAAATTCTCAGCACGCAAAAAATTTTCTCTCTCCTCCGCCCACTCATCTACGTTGATTGCTTTCTCTCTCCTAAAACCGCCATTAAACTTCCTGCAACCACCTCAATTTACTTTCTCTCTCTTCAAACCGCTACTAATCTTCATTATTTAAGCTGAATTTGCAGAAAATATCAAGAGAAGAAATTTGTGCCTTCTTTTTGGTGAAAGAAAAGGAGAAAAATGGATGTTCGAGATGAAATTGACATGAACAAGCTACAAAATCCAACGAAAAGCAAAAAGTAAGTAATTAGAAATGATTCTGATATTTCGATTTTATTTTCGAACTAAATATGAAATCTAATTTTGTTTATTTTCGTTCTATTTCAGAAAAACGAAGATGCCGAAAGAAAGAAAAAGAAACGTATGTAATTTAATTTCAGATTGCGTACATGCAACTGTTTAAATAGTTAAATATCTGTTTAATTTAGTTATTTTCAGTATTTTTCATTATAATGATCAAATAATTTCATTATAATGGTCAATTTTTTTGGTTTATGATGTTAACAAACCCTAACTTCTGATTTTTTTGCTATAGTACTGGAAGATCTAGTGAATAGCCAAAAATCGGCAGTGAAAAGCAATCAGATATGACAGAGTAAGTTATTTTAAGTTTTCGTAGATAAAATTGATTTTAATTTACATATGTTCAATCAATTTTATGTTAATGTTCAATCAATTTTATGTAATGTTCATTTTCGTTGCGAATTGTTTTACCAAACCCTAACTATTGGTTTTTTGGTCACAGACATGACGGAGTATGTTATTTTAATTTTTCGTAGATAAAATTCATTTTAATTTACATATGTTCAATCAATTTTATGTTAATGATCAATCAATTTTATGTTAATATTCATTTTCGTTGCGAAGTGATTTTACCAAACCCTAACTATTGGTTTTTTGGTCACAGAACTGGACAATACCAAATTGAGAATGAAATTGAAACTAAAAAACAAATAGACAAAGTCCAGTAAGTAAATTTTTATGTTATTGAATATCAATTTCTATTTAAATTACGAATGTGCCGTTAATATTCATAGAGATTTAAGAATAATCTTATTGATGATTAAAATTTGGATAGGGAATGTCAATTATTTCAAATATTATTATAATAATGTAAATGTGATGAACTTTTGTTGAGTTTTTCTATCCTTATGTTAGATGTTCAACTTATGTGTAAATGTTCATATTGTTTAAGCTAAATATTCATTTTGGTCTACTGAGTTTTGTTCATTCCTCTGTAAAATAAATTAACTCGAGAACTCATGATAACTATCTTAGGCAAAATGTTCAATTGATTATAGCAGAATATTCAAAATCTTTTTGAAAAATGTTCATATATTCCAAACTGGATATCCTTTTTGGTCTACTGAGTTTTCTCTAGGAATACTGAATTATTTCGAATGTTATATATATAATTAAAATGATTCGATCATTTGTTCATTCCTATGTCCAAAAAAATAAGTCCAGAACTCTTGATAACTGTCTGTTTGCAAAATGTTCAAAATACTTTGATAAAATATTCATTTTTCTTTTTATAAAATGTTCAATATATTTTTATAAAATATTCATTTTCTTTTTTCAAAAATGTTCAATTTTTTTCTGGAATATATTTTGTTACTGAGTTTTGTTTTTGAATATACTATGAATTATTTCTAGAATTATATTCATAATGGAAATGTTCTTTGTACTAATATTCAATTTTTCTATCGTAAAATTTTAAAACTACACTCATTTTGGTAAAATATTCAATTCATTTTGGTAAAATGTTCAATTCCTTTTTATAAAATGTTCATTTACTCTGATATACTAAGTTTGGTTTATAAAATGTTCAATTATTTCAACTGCTATATTCATAATTTCAATGTTTGAACTTTTGTTCATTTCTTCAGTCCTTTTTAATATTAAAACTCATGATAACTGTTTTTATGTTAAATGATCATTTTGTTTTCATAAAATATTCATTTCTTCAAACTGTATTTTGCTCTGGACACTCATTAGTTATACATTTATAAAATCTAGAGAACAACCACAAAGGTTAATACTCAAATTTAAGCGAAGACCAACTAAATCCCAGCCAGAGGTTCAGAAAGTATTAAGGTATAAGATAATATCAATTTTGTTTTAAATTTGAATAATTTTTAATATTATATAATATAACTAGTATGGAAGCCCGTGCGATGCACGGATTTGTAATGAAAAGTACATAGCGCACGGGCTTGTAATGAAAAGTATATTTTTTTTTGGTGCGAATGAGCCACAAAGGGCGGGGATGAGAATCGATCCCAGGATCACCTGAAACTGGGATAATATCATCGTACAAAGATAGACGTGTGATGCACATATCTGTTTTTAATTATTTAAGTTACTATGGATATCTCTTAATTTAAAACTAATTTCATTTTGTTTAGTTTTACACCAAATTTCTATCTTTAATCAATATATTTTATTCAGTTCTTATTGTTAAATTGTTTTTAGGATTATTTTACAATAGCTACATTAAAATTGTAGTCATAGTAACCATCTCCAATATGTATTGTCATTTTAATATATTTAACCTTGACCATTCATATACTCAACTAACATTTAAACTGAATTCTTATAGGGGTTTTCTTTTAAAACAATTTACTAATCATTCCGGACTGCTAGCGATCAATAAACGTAGCCACTTGAATTAGTAGTTGGTTATTCATGTAATCTAAACAAAATCATTACATATAAATTGTATAAGTATAGACTCCCTCTATCCTTATTTTTTCACCCCATATTCTATTTAGTCAATCCTTAGAAATTGTTTCATTTTCGTATATTGTATTTTATTTTCCCCATTAACCTCTTTTATTTTGGTTTCAGTTTCCTTTAATGTTAAATGAACTATTAATGTAATAATAAATGGAACTCTCCTATGTCCAAAAGAAAAAATAATATCGTCTCATCCAATTTAATTCTTACCCCCTAATTTTGTCACCAACAACCGTCTATTTGATTATAAATTTGGTTACTTATCCTTTTCACCAAGTTGACTTAGGGTAAATTAAAAAAAAAAATAACTGAAGCCACAAAATAAATAAATATCTTATTGTGTAGACGTTGCCTTCCGCCAATATTTGACGAAATTATTGCACATATTTTCCTTTGATTGAAGCATGTACATAATCACCCTGCAATTGTAAAATTATTATTAAAAGTTAAAAAGAAGGAAAAAATTATGAAGCCACAATTATATAAGATCAATTATATACCTCTTCGTCAATGACCATGTCCAGACTAATGACACTATTTTGTTTACGGAAGTTTAGCACATCAATAATTCTTGAAACACGTACATTTATTTTCCAATCGTTTTTGCTTGAATTAATTGCTCGAATCAATGAAATATTTATGAAAAATAAACATACAGAGTACTTAAATCATCATAATAACTATAGGGTATAAACCCGTAAAAAGAAAATCAAATATAATAAAAGAGGAGTATAGTTTTATAAATTTACGCAACCATGATCACACAAACTTGAGTTTTTTTTTTTTGTAAACTATTATGTTGATAGTTAGATATGGGTTGAACATATAAAGTCATATATTTATAACCGGAAAAAATATAGTTTAATGCAAGTAGAATTCTAATGTAAACGTAAAATTTACACACGTAGAAATAGAGTTTGACGTCTACTGGAAAAGTCCTAAGATAAAATTAGACGTATAACTTTTGTAAAAGATCAGAGTACAATAATCTTCACCTATCACTTACGTAATCTAAAAATTATGAATAAACATTATTATAAAGATAAATTTGGTGAAGTTATAATCTATCTTTTACTTATTTAATCTAATGTATAACTCCTAAGATATTTAATCTTAGGTAATCTATCTTTTATAACATTATTATAATCTATTTTTATAATATTTATACGTGATGACTGTACAATCCTATGTGGACGCTCTAAATGCTCTTTAAAAAACTCCCCTTTATATATATATATATATTAGATGTGTCCATTAACATCATATTAATAAAAAATACAGTGAAGGAGATGGGAAGGCATCTACAACTTCTGAGACAGAAGTTCAAAAATCATTGAGGTATAATATAATGTCTATTTTTAGCTTTTTGAATGATTTTTTTTATTAATTTTATATAAAATGATTTGTACGTTTACACCTTACTATTCAAATTACAGAGAAGAAGAAGACAAATCTTCATCAAAATCCCAGCTTGAAGTTACTGAGAAATCTTCATCAAAATCCCAGTCTGAAGTTCAAAAAACATCAAGGTAAAAAATAATATGAATTTTCAATTTAGTTGAATCGTTCTTAATTTTATATAAAATAGCATGTATATTAACAATATCTTATTCAAAAAACAGTGAAGTAGATCAAGAAGATCCTTCAAAATCTATGGTACAAAAAAAAGATTGCTACAAAAAATAGGTACAATTTTACTTTTTTTTAACAATTCATTTTTTTCTGCATATTTGTTCATAATTGTTTCATTGTTTGTTCATTCATTTGGAATTGTTTGTTCTTTATTTTTTATGGGTTATTCTTTATTATTGAACAACTCTTTCTTTCTTGTTTATTTGTAAGTTTATATTTAAATGATATTGTTCATACGTTTTCATATATATGATCACACTTTTTTTGGTTTAATTTATAGAATTTTTTTGTACTTTGTTTATCATATCAGGGGCAATATGTTAGTGAAACAACTTTTAGCAAAGAGCATAAAGAAGAACAACAAAAAAAAGGCTGCAGCAATGGTAGCTGCAGCTGCTGCAAAAGCCAGCAAAGAAGCTGAGGAAAGGATAACTACACCTGCTGTATCTGCACAAATAGGAGCTGAGAAAATGGCACCTGCTGCTGATGCAGAAGCCAAAAGAGTCGCCGAGGAAAAGGCATCTCCAGCTGAGAAAGAAGCCAAAAGACTGGCTGAGGAGAAGACATCTGCAGCTGATGCAGAAGCCAAATAGTGGCTGAGGAAAAGGCATCTGCAGCTGACGCAGAAGCCCGAAGATTGGCTGAGGAAAAGGCATCTGCAGCTGATGCCGAAAGAGAAGCTGGGAAGAAAGAAGCTGAAAACAAGAGGATGGAGGCTAATAAGAAAAAGGAAGAAGAAGATAAAGCTGAAGCAAAGAAGAAGGATATTGAGGAAAGAAAGAAAGAATATGAAGATAAAATGAGTCAGCTTATTGCTAAAAACAACAAAGCGTTGATAGAGGAAGCGGAAAGGAAAGAAGCTGAGAGAAAGGAAAGAGAAGCTGAGAGAAAGAAAAAAGAAGATGATGATGCCACAAAAGCAATTGCCAAGGTGGTTGAAAATGTAAATGCTTCAGAGAGTGCAGATCCAACCAATGGTGGTAATGGAACAAGAAAAGGAAGGAAGACAACTGCTAACAAGAAGAAAGTCATTCAAAGTATATATATTGATGAAGCACTACAAAAGAAGTTGCACAACATATCAGATTCATACAATCCGAGAAGAAGTACAAGATCAATGGTGAAAGTGCAAGAAAATGTTTGTGCTGAAATAGTTACCAGGGAAGAATTTGATGGAAAAGGTAAATATTTACATTGTTCAATCTTATTTCAATAAATGATCAAATATATTATTATGTAAGTTGTACTTAGTATTTGTTATTAATGTAGATGTTTCCGAAGTTACTTCCAAAGTAACAAATACTCCAAAGAAAAGGAAAGTGGCTGAGAAAGAAGTTGAGGATGAGCCTTTGGATGTTGAGATCACAAAAACAAAAAAGCAAAAAGATAAATATACATACAAAAAAAATGTTAAGCAATAATATAAGTTATTTGATAAAATGTTAATATATTAAATACATTATTATCTTTTTTACAGGAGTTGAGAAAAAAGCATCTGTTAAAGGAAGAATTCTTCCTCTTAGGACTGCAACAAAAAGAAACAAGAAAAAGGATACTGAAGAATTGAAAGATGAACAGAAAACAGGTTTTACATTTAACATTGTTCAAAGTTTTTTCATGGAATGTTAATTTGGTTATCAAAAATGTTATTTTTGTTTGCATAAAAATTCTTTCTGTTTTTATCTCAGTTATTCAAAGTTTTTGGTTATATGTTCAAAGTTTTTTTCCATCATGTTCAAAATATTTCTATATTAAGTTCAAGTTTTCTGAATTATGTTCCAAGTTTTTTATCATATGTTCAAAAAACTTTGAACATATGATAAAATAACTTTGAACTTAATAAAATTTAACATTGTTCAATTTTTTTTCATGGAATGTTCATTTATTTATCATAAAATGTTATTTTTGTTTGGATAAAAATTCTCTCTGTTTTTATCTCATACAGTTATTCAAAGTTTTTGGTTATATGTTCAAAGTTTTTCTCCATCATGATCAAAAGTTTTTTATATTATGTTTGAAGTTTTTTATCATATGTTCAAAGTTTTTGGACATATGTTAAAATTTACAATTATTCAAAGTTTTTTGGTCATATGTTCAAACAATTTTTCAATTTTGTTCTATTGACAGGACTTGCAGAAGTCATAGCTAAAGGGAAAAGGAAAATGAAAGAAACTTTGAAGAAAAGAAAGGAACAAGAAGAAGAGGTTCAAGAAGAAGAGGAAGAAGAGGAAGTTGATGAGGAAGAAGAGGAAGAAGATAAGGAAGATGAGGAAGATGAGGAAGACGAAGAATGGAAAGAAGAAGAAGTGAAACAACAAAAAAAGATGAAAAAAGGTATATATATATTTAGTATAATAAAATGTTAAACATTGTATTACATATTTATCAAAACTTCTTAATTCTATGTTCTTCTCTAACAGAGCAAACAGTACCGGTGAAGGATAGGTTGCTTATGTTCGAAAAACAAAGACAAGAAATAGGTAAGATTAAAATTTATTTGTTTTCCATAAGATAAAATATTCTAGGATTGTTATTAAAACTCACTTATATGTGTTCCTTTTCCAGCATCAAAAAGAACAACACCAAAAGCAAACCTACCTGCTGAAAAGAAACGAAAGAGGAAAATAGCGGATGAGGATTGGGAAGGGAAGGAAGAGAATGAAAATGATGATATTCACAAATCAGAAAAAGGTAAAAATAAAAATACTTGAATGAATCTATGTAATTTATTTTTATTCTTATTATTCCTGCATTAATTTTTGGCTTTGTTAATCAGATTTAGTTGTGGAACGGGAGGCTTCCCCTTTGGCGATGATTACCAAAGAAGTTCCTGCAAGAAAGAAACCAATGAAATCAATCGCTGTTTACAAGGAGAGAGTAGAAGAAGAAGAGGAAGAAAAAACCGGTGTTGGAGGAGGACACGGAAAATTCATCACATTCATTTCCATGATGAATGAACAGAAGAAGGAGGTCGTTCGAAATATTGGTCTAGGAGCATTGCTAGATTTCCAGCTACCTACTTCATCCCAACAATTTGTTACATGGCTGTGTAACAACTTTGAGGAAAACAGCCAAAATCTTTATCTGCCAAGGAATGAGAAAATTCTGATAGAATTTGAGGACGTGAAAAAGATATATGGCCTTCCTAGCGGTGAAGTAGAGATAGTTGAGGCAAAGTCTGACAAGGCTAGTGAAGAATTTTCTGCATTCATGGCAAGGTAAATGATCTTAAGTCTATACTTTTATTTTTAATATGTTATAGAGTTCAAAAATCTAACTGCATTATGCATGTACTATAAATGTTCTTTTACTTAAAGTTATTTGTTCAATTGTGTATGGCTTAATATACATTCAGAATTTGAAAGTTTATCTCATACAATTATAATGAGAAAAAGTTTTTTCTGCGTTTATCTCATACAATTATTCATAGTTTTTCCTCCTTATGTTCAAAGTTTTTATCAATTATGTTCAAAACAATTCCCTATTATGTTTAAAGCTTCTCCAATATGTTCAAAGCTTTTCTCCAATATGTTCAAAGTTTGTTTCCTTTATGTTCAAAGTTTTCAGCCATATGTTCAAAAAACAGATTGAAGAAGACATTAATACATGAAAAGTGAAATCCTAATTAAATTTTGTTCATATTTAATGAAATTTTGTTTTTCTTAATTAAATTTTGTTCATTTGTATATGGTTGTTCTTTTTTTATAACCCTGATTCATATAATTGTTCATTATTGTTCATAGTTCTTGTTGCGTTTGTTCTTTCTTTTTATATTGTTTGTCCTTTCTATTTGGGAATGTTTATCTTAATTAGATTTTGTTCATTAAAAAAACAGTTGGAAAAAGATCTTTATAGATTCAAAGTGGAATCCTCTTGGGAATAAGGTCCCATCAGTTCAGAAAATTTTGAAGTACTACAGTCGAGAAGACCAAATTGAGGTTGGACCGGATGCAAATTTCATTACAAGCTTCTTGGTGGTGACTGTCAACACATTGATCAAAAGCACATTGTCAAACCAAGCATACTTCAAATTTTTGTTCTCAATGATGGATCATGAGCAGATCCAGAGCTTGAACTGGTGCAAGTATGTGTGGGAGGCACTGCTCTCAACTACTGCACAGTATAAAAAAAACCTGAAACTAAATGACATAGCAACATTTTTCACAGGACCATTGCCGTTGTTGACGGTATAACATCATTTACACCTTCTAAATTTATGATTTTAATCTACTTGATCAATCATAGGGTTTTTCTAACATTTATACTTTTTATGTCAGATTTTCTATTTTGACAGAGTTCAAAGAATGAACTTTTTTCCTCCAAGACGAATTCCACTTGTGTCCTGCTATACAAAGGAAATAGGAAAAAAACGGAATGAATTGGAGAAAAGTGGCTTTGGATTGGGGAAGGTGTTACCCAAAATCAATATTGAAGAAAAACAAACTCGCAAGGTATTCCTAAATACATCACATTCTAATAGATTAAAGTTAATAATTCTGCAAAATATAAATATGTGTAATATTAATTTTATGTTCCTTCCTTTAATATGTTAAAAAATACTTTAAGAACATATATAAATAAATGTTCATAACCCTTTGCTTAAATGTTCTTTATTTTTGCATATAATGTTCATACCTCTCTAAGCCATATGATAACATAATGAAGAATTAGTACATTATATACAGAATGTAATAAAATGTTCAAACCTCTTTGGTTATTTATTCAAACTGTATCAATAAATGATAAAAATAAGTGTTTAAGCCTCTTTAATTATATATTGTGTATGTGAACAAGTGTCATTCAGTATATATAGTTGTTCATAATTTTAATTATTAATGTTCAAACTGAAACACCTAAAAGTTTACTATTCCCTAATGTATGTCAATGGGTTTTAAAACACAGGAGTTTATGGATGAGTTTGTGGGTATAATTCAAGCTGTTGGTGACAATTTGTCAAAGCTTTCTGATTCACTGAAGAAGGCGCAAGAATTCTTCACAGGAAATGAGTTGGTATCTAAAGTGGAAGAGTTCTTGTCTAAAATGGCAAAAGAACCATCATTAAGCCAAGATGAGTGGTCTGATGACTTCATTAAGGCTCTATTGGAGAAAGAAAAAGAGTTGTTGGATGCAATTGATCTGGAGAAAAAGAAAGCAAAAAAGGATAACAAGAGATATGAGTATAATATCAAGAAAGCTTTCGACTTGGGACTTACACCATCACCGATGGTAGATGATGACAAGTTGAAAGGTCAAAAAGCTGGTACATCCACCTCTACGCCAAGTTTGTCACTGGAAGAAATAGATGAATCTTTGGCTTCTGCTATGCTGAATCTAAAACAAAGAAGGGAGGAAGAGAAAAAAGAAAATGAAAATGCAAAAGCTAAGAAAATGATCCAAGCAGAATCACAAGTGAGTGAACCAGCTTCAGAAGAACAAAAAACAACAGTGGAGAACATTGTTGTACAAGAAGAGAAGACTGTGAGCTTGGATGCAACTACAGTGGAGCCCGAGTTGCATGTATCAGAAATGATGCATGTAACTAATATAATTCAAGAGAAGCCTGCACCAGAAGTGAGAAATGAAAAGGATCCTGCACCACAAGTGATTAAGAAGAAGGTTACACCAGATGGGTTGAGGAGCAGCCTGCAACAAAAAAGACAAATGAAAATGCTGAACCACAAGTTCTTGAGAACAAGGTTGCAACACAAATGGCTGAGGAGCCAGTAGAACCTCATACTCCTACAAAATTACAGGTGAAAATAGCAGTGGAAGCTGAACAATCTGTTGGTGCAGGACAATCTTCTCTTCCTTCACCAAAAACTCCACTGAATGAAGTCTCAATATCAACATTAATTTCAAGCACAAAAACAGATTTGAAATTGGACGAAATTTTTGAAGACAAAGAGGAAAAAGAAGATGAAGGAGAAGGGTAAATTTTAACTGTATTCAGACTGAATTTGTATTTGTGAAACTTTGGTTATATTATGAAAACTATTTTAAAGACATAATAATGTTTTGGTTATTTAAAATGTCATGATTTAACTTTTTAATCTTTTTGTTTTTCGTTAATATTCATTCTTTTTATAAGTTTTGTTCAAACTTGTTTAATATGTTCATACTCTTCTAGTTTTTGTTCATACTTGTTAAATTCTTGGATCATTCTTCTGGAATGTTATGTTCTTTCTTTTTGTACTTTTTGTTCATTCTTTTACTTTATATGTTCATACTTTAAAATTATTTGTTCTTTCTTGTTCAAACCTGTTAACTTCTTGGTTCTTCTTCTGGAATTTTATATTCTTTCTCTTTATTTATCTTATAGGTTCGTACTCTTAATCTTATATGTTCATACTCTTAATCTTATATGTTCTTTTTATAATTAAGTCGATTTTTTGTTAATTTTTTTGTATATACAGAAATGAGAAAGGTGACAAAGGAAAAAGACCTCAGAGGATTCACAAACTACCGGCTGCCTTCTCTTCTCCATATTTGGTCAAGTATCGAGACTTGTTCAAAAATCTGGACACAATGCATCAAAGCCTAGCAGATTATGTGTTAAGTGGTCAGGACAACAGGTATTTTCTTTAATTTCACGTAAAAGTAATTTAAAATTTAAATTCGAATACTTCCTCCTAATTTACTTCCTTTTTGTAGTGAGCTTCTTTATTTTGATGGATATAACTACATCAATAGAGAAGACATGAAAACACTGGTTGATGAAGTGGAAGTGGTTGACTGTGTGATTGATTCATGGTCGAAGTATCTAAATGCAAAGGACCATAAAGATAAACTCTTTCTTTCAACAGTTCCATATGTAAGTATAATAATTGATGTTATTTAAAATGTTCATGTTGTTTATATAAAAACAAGTAATGTTTAATATATTTAAATAGAATGTTCATAATTACAACACATAATGTTCAAAAGTTTGAAATGGAATATTCATTATTGAAATAATTAATGTTCAACAAAATTAAGATAAAAAGTACGAATGATTAAATTGAAATGTTCATTATCATTGTAAATAATTTTACATATCTTTTTAATTGAATGATATTATCTTTAAATGCAGCATATTATGTGCACAAACAAGGTATGTCCAGCAGGATCCTCCTACGAAAAAAGGCTTGATGATTTTCAAAGCAGGATTAACGATGAACTGAATAACTATAATTTCAAAAACATTCATCAATTTAAACAGGTAAACCTATATAACTTCTAACCCATTCCTAAAACTTTAATGTTCATTTTAATGTATATTATTATTCATTGTTTTTAACTTAAATAATTACCTCTTTTTCAGATATTCATTCCCGTTCTTGCTGCAAAACACTTCTATCTCCTAGTCATCAACCATTACAATGCAACTGTGGATGTAATTGACAACAGGCCTCTACCAAGAAATGTAAAATTTGAAGATAAATACGAGGGACACCCAGAAGTTGTGGTAAGAAATAAATCCTTCATAAATGTATATTTGAAACGTCAAAAGATAATTATCTTACAATTTTGAACCAAAATTCCAGTTGGATGCTTTTGCAAAATATATGGGCACATTTGGTTATGACGTAGAACCAATGCAAAAGTATGAAATGAATTTGCTCAAGATGAAATGGAGAAGCACGAAGGACTATACAAACTGCGGTGTGTATGTCATGAAGCACATGGAGACCTATACTGGTGATCCAAGACATGAATGGATCTGTGACTTGAAGGCAAATGATGTAAATTTAATTTTGTTCATTCTTCTTTCGTATTTTATTCATTATTTTTATTGTTTTTGTCTTTTCTGTTTTAGTGTTCTGTCTGTTGAATTTCTTTTATATTCCTAATTTTATAATTTAATATTTGGATTTCATAAAACATTTTTAATTTTTTTTTAATTTTTGATATACAGACAAATCAAATAAGGAAGCTTCGTGTCACTTTCTGTGGTCTCCTAATGCTTTCAAAGCAAATTGAAAAGCATGAGTCAAACATAAATGAAGCATGGAGGAGTTAATGAAAAATTAAGCAGATAGTAAGAAGGTTAACAAACAAAGATAGATTTTTAGTACAATGTAAAGTAAATATTTGGGTATTTTGGTGGTTTGTTCAAAAACATATGACTTAGTGTTCATTTCTTTTATGTTTAATATTCAGTTTCCTTTGCAGTATTGAATCAAATGCACAACAAAATTTGCAACTCAATAATGCATACAATATAAATATTTATTAACTGCTTGATTTTATGAAAATTATATATAAAGATTAATATCGTTAAATAATGTTCATTGAGAAAATAAGTAATAATCAATATGAAAATTACTAATATTCATTGTATTTCAATATAATGTTCAATTTTAAAATTACTAATATTCATTGTATTTCAATAAAATGTTCATTTTAGAAATACTTAATGCTCAAAATTTTCATATAGAATATTCACTTTGAAATTCGTATTGTTCAAAATCTTTAAATAGAAACACATTGACAAATGTGTATTGTTCAAAATCAAAAGTAGATAATGTTGAATATATTTGACTAAAATGTTCATAAACTTCAGAAGGATGTCTTAAAAAAACATAAAATAAATTCAAACATAAAATATTATGAAAAATAGTGATGATCAAAATGTTTGACCTCAATATTCATTCTATTAAAACTAAATGTTCAAACACAATAAGAGCACGTACTACCTTACCTAAATGTTCATTCTATTATAAATAAATGATCAAAACGTTTGACCTCAATGATCATTCTATTTAAACTAAATGTTCAGTACAAATAAATGCACGTACAAATTTTCAACTCAATAATCAATAGTTACTAAATCCTTGACTTTTAATGGCTTTTTCAGCAGCCATTGATTCATCAAAAAGAGCTAAAAAAGAATCATACTTAAATTTCAAATAAGCTTTATCATTAGCAGATTGATGAGATCCTTTAGTACCCAACGGAGGTTTAGTAACCAATGAAACTTTAGGTCCTTGAACCTTAGATCCAACTTGAGTAATTTTTTCAGCCTGAATAGATCCTTGAACTTTAGGTACTACTTGAATAATTTCTGAAGCATGAACATGTCCTTGAACTTAACCTTCAGTAACAGATGGAGCTTTAGTAACAGATGAAACTTTAGTAACCATTGGTGATGGTGAAAGTCCCAAGTCAAATGCACTCTTGATATCATACTCAAATCTCTGCTGATCCTTTTTTGCTTTAGTAGCTGATGTTCCTTTAGTAGCCAATGGTGCTTTAGTAGCCGATGGTGCTTTAGTAGCCGATGGTGCTTTAGTAGCCAATAATGCATTAACTTTTGTACATGCATCGATTTTAGTACTTCCATGAACATATGAATCATTTGAGGTTTCATTTGTTGAATTGTTTTCCTAAAATTGACACAAAATGAAAAGACATTCAAAAACAGAAATTTAAATATTCATTTTAAAGAATTAAATATTACTATCTACCTTGTCCGATGATTCTACATTTTTATCAACAACAGCACCTCTTCTAAAATATTTTGGAGGTGGCTTCGGAAAAGAAGCATCAACCTGAAAAATTAATAGTGATCATTTATCAGATAATAATGTTAATATATTTATAACTAAATGATCAAACTTTGCAAGGATAACAACCTGAAATAGTGAAGGATCTAGTACAACTAGATCAGATGAGTCATTAAGAGAATTAGAGAAAATCACAGGAGCACCAACTTCATCCAACTCCTGCAAAAACCAAGCAAAAAAAAAAAACAAAAAAAAGAATGTTCAATTAGTTATGTGCAAATGATCAATTTATAAAACATATATGTTCAATATTAATAAATATTTACCATGACTGCAGATTGAGCCTTAAACCTTGTTGCATCTGTAAATATTGCTTTTCTCTTCCTCCAATTCCCTTTAGCTTTATTGTAGATTTTCTCAACTGTACTCTTCAATCTGTCATCCCTCTCACCTTTTTTCCTTAAATTCTGTGGGTTTTTTTACTAAGGGCACAAAGATATCTTCACCCTCTTTAGGATCAGAAAAATCAATTGTACCCCTAATACTCTCCACTTTTTCTTTTAAAAGACCAAAGGCAGAATCAACCTCAGCCCTAGCTTGAAGAGAATCTTGACTAGACATAACAAGCTTAACAAAATTCCTAAGGGTTTGTGCCCTCCAAACAGAAGCCGCAACTATATTGGACTTTTCACCATCATCTTCAACCAAATGACTGCACATAGCCGCTTTTGTCCACCTCTTCAATATATAGAGATTGGGAATCTCTGGGACACAATGCACATGATAAACACGAAGCGCATGAGAACATAAAAAACCCATTTCAGTAAAATACTGACAAGTACAATCCACTGCAAAAGTCTCTTGGTTAAACTGAACTTCATGTTTAATCAAGTCTTTTTTAGGCCTCCACACATAATAACTTTTCTCTGTAGCCGTGTTTCCGCGTTTTTCTTCTTGAGAACATGCCATACCTTTAAGAAATTGTTCTTCAAACAAAACATATGCTCTATAGTGTAAATCTTTCTCGCATGAAGAAGAATTCCGCAATTTGCAGCTGCAACTTCTGGTCTACCTTTCCAATTTCTGTAGTCATGACCATTCTGTTTGCTCCTCCACTCAGAAATAACATCCAAAAAAACATGATAAAAATCACATAAGCCTTGTGTCTTATCAAGTCGATGGGAAACTGACTTGTTGGTAGTTTCACAACGCTGTGATGATAACACACCACCAGACCAATAGTTCTTAGAATAAGCAAGACACCACATCTCTCTGATTGTATATAAATTCTTCAACCATGGATTTTCAACGCATTTATAGTGAGTCAACATTCTGAAAAACAAAATGTTCAATATAAAAATCAAATTTGTTCATCAGAATATACCTATTTGTTCAGAGTCAGAAAAAGCATATAACTTGGTAATAACATGAAATAATAAAATGTTCATTTCTTTATAAGTAAATACTCATAAGATTACAAGTACACATTATTTATTAATTTGAAGTAAATAAGTAATACAAATTAATTACCTTGGCCAATGATATTCAAATTCAGCAGCAGTTTCACAATACTTCAGAAAATAATTGAATATGTCAGAAAAACCATCTAAAGCTCTATACTGCCCAATATGCTTCTTTGAATTCTCCCCAATATGCCACGTACATAATCTATGTCTAGTATCTGGAAAAACATTCCTTATCCCAGCAGCAATGGATGGAGCTTGGTCTGTCATAATGGTTATTGGAGGATTTCCACCCATTGATGTAAGGAAAGTTTGAAAAAGCCAATTAAAAGATTCTGTTTTTTCATTGATAACAAAACCCATTCCAAACATAACATTATTAGCATGATGGTTCATACCAACAAAAGGAGCACAAATCATATCATATTTATTTATCAAAAACCAATAAATCCCCAAAATAATCATAATCTCTCTTCATCCTACCATCACGCCAAAAGAAACTTAAAAGTCCATCTTTTTCACTAAGCTCAAAGTCATAATAAAAACCTTCTTCACTGGAATTTCTCTGAGCAAAATACTTGATTAACTGATGACAGTCATGACCTTCAAGTTTATTAGCTTTTGCACGTGATAAAGCATTATAAGCATCACTAGCTGTAAAACCAACCATAGGAGATCCGCCTACTTCTTTCCTCAAAACCCTCAAGGTATCAGACACTTTAACACCACTAGCTTTTAAAGTAGACATAAAGTAAAGAGTCTCCTTACTAACCTTCCTTTGTGATCTTATCAAATGCCTCTTATTTAGAGGAACCATAGCATGATTATGAATCATATTATGATTCACAACCGTCCACACACCATCCTTACCGATAGAAAACTGAACAAAAGCAGTACACCCAGTACGCGTATCCAATCTAGCATAAGACCTTGTTCTCTTCCTTTTTTCATCTTTAACCCCTTCGCAGCTACACAAGAACCGTTTCATAGTATAAAGTTCACTGTTTTGACGTTTCCGACCTTTCCCAACCCTAATACCAAAACCTTTACTAAAAGCATATTCATTATACAAATCATAAGCTTCGTCTTCATTTTTAGCTTCCTTCATCATTAACATAGATTCTGACCCTTCAACAAAAAGACTTACTTCCTTATTCACTGCGAATGGAAGAAATGTTCAATGTTAAATTAGTGATTGTTCAATGTTAATATTGTGAATGATCAATTTCAATAATAACTAACATTTTGAAATTTTAAATGTTCAATATCCTTAAATAAAATGTTCAATATTAAAATAATAATGTTAAAAATATTAAAATAGAATGTCCATGTTTAAATAGGTGTTGTTCAATGTACTTAAGTAAAATGTTCATTACGAACATAGGTATTATTAAAAATATTAAATAAAATGTTCATTGTAAAATAGATAATGATCAATAAATCTTAATAGAAAATTCAATATAATACAATAGAATGTTCATTATCTAAATAAAAAAGACACAATACATTTCAATGCAATGTTCATTACTAATATACGTAACATTCAAAGTCATTAAATAAAATGTTCATTATTATTGTAGACAATATTCAATTTCCTTGAACTGAATATTCACAATTTGTTAAGAATGTCATAACTAAACAATGAACAATTTTTTCTTTTAGGACAGAACAATTCAAAAATTCATAACATAATATGTATTTTATCAAAATATATAATGTTCATAAGATCTGAGCTAAAAATTCATTAACATTATATACATTGATAATAAATAAAATTATGAATAAAAATCGAACAAAAAACTAACGTACAATTGCAAAAAAATAAGAAATTCTGCAGAAAACCAAAACAAAGATACAAATCAAAATCGAAATATCCAGCGAAAACACGAAAAATAACAAAATTCTAAACACATTTTATCCAAAATCAAAATATAAAATCGAACACAATCAAAACCAAAAACATTGAAATCAAAACAAATAAATAAAAATAATAAAAATGTAAACTTACATTCTGACATCAATGTACTTAAAATTCCAGAATTAGATTCAAAAAGAGCTTCAGAATTATCCATAACTGCGAGCTCCATCGAAACAGAGGAGAGAGAAAATAGGAGAGAGAGAAAATCGAAATAAACCCTAAGAACAAAAATTGCGCAACTTGAAGAAGAAGTAACAAAAAAAAAAAGTTAGAAAACTTAGGAAACTTAGGAAAAAGATGCTGAACGACGTCGTTTTCGGGGGTACAGCCAGCGCTGGCTGTACCCGCATCACACGACGTCGTTTGGTTAGGGGTACAGCCAGCTTGGCTGTACCCGAGGGCAACCAAAAAATTGCGAATAAGGTGAAGAGAACCCTTTAGTTTGGGTAAGAGTCTGGTACGGTTCGATTTGAATCGTACCATTCGGGTCGGATCGTTTCAGTTTTACGGGTACGAATGTACGATGTTCATACGATGTTATAAATTCACTATACTACGGGGTTTCTCTAATACGGAGGGTTTTATCAGAGCAGACCAATTTCAAAACAGAAGCAGAGCAGACCTTTTTGAAGCAGCAACAATGGCGAGCACCAAAGTTCAGAGGATTATGACCCAGCCTATCGTAAATTCACTGCCTTTTCACTTCCATTCTCAATTTTTGTGTTTCTTTTCTTCTTCTTGAATTTATAATCTAACTCATCTCCTTGTTGATGAACTTTCGAATCTTCCAGAACCTGATATTCAGGTTTCTCCAAAGTGTAAGCCCTCAGCTCATTGATAATTCTAAATTTCACATTTATCGAATATTTATTGCTTTATATTTTCTGATTTTTTGGTGGTGTTGTTCAGAAAGCCCGTATCCAGATTTGGTTGTTTGAGCAGAAGGATGCCAGGATTGAAGGCCGTATTATTGTAAGATTTCCCGATATTATTCTTTTATTATTATTGGCTAGCTCAGACTTAAAATTGAATTTATTCGCATTTTTAGGGTTTGCTCCATTTTCATACTATTATTTATATGTGGTTTTTTTTCCCCTGCAAAGCTTGAGGGTATTTGTTTGTGGGTTGTACAGATTGATGTAACCTTTTCAATTGAAAGAATGCGAATTTCATTTTATGTATTAATTCACCGGAAAATTAGGGAAAAACAACGATGAAATTATTGTTTTAGAAAATGTTGACGGCGCAGATTAATTTGCTCATTATTAGATCATCTGCATGCTCTTACTTTAATCCCTCTTTTCTTCCACAATGTTGACTCAAGGTCATCTGTAATTATTTGGTTTGTGACCTTGGTGTTGTGTACCCAATTCCGTTTGAATCAGTTACTCATTTTTGAGTGACCTTGGTGTCTTTCGTAAGGAAAGAGGACAGTGACACTTCACCTGCATACTTTTACATCTCTGCCCGCGAAGTTGTTGTCTGGTTTGGGTTTTACTGTTGGAGGACGGATGGGCAGGGGGTGGTGGTGTAAGAGGAGGTATTAGTGGGCAGGTGTTGGTTGGTGATGTTGGAAGGGGTTGGTTGGTGATGTTGGAAGGGGTAGATTGGCTATGTTCTTTCTAAAGAAAGAAAGAAGACTTGAATAGATCTATAAAGTCTAAAAAAGATATCTTTATATTTACTGGTATAAAAGGTTATTGGGACGGTTATGAGAAGGGTACTATGTGCTATGACTCAATGTTAGGGTGAGGGGCATTCTAGGAATAGCATTACAATTAAGAGTTAGTAGCTTGAGAAGTTAATTAGTTTGTTAGAAGTAAAGCTCTATATATAGACCGATTAGAGAGTGAAAGCATTATGTTGTTGAATATTGATTGAGGATTATGTTGAGCTTTTAAGGGTTCACAAGAGAGATAGTCAAGCCCCTCGAAAGATTGAATACCTTTACATTTTGCTGTTATCCTAGTTTAGTAATCAAATCATCTACATCTCCCTATTTTCTGCCGTTATTGATGCTCAAGCTATGTTAATTCCTAACACTATGATAGTTAGGATTATTCTAAGCTAAATTGTGGTATGAATAAAAATGAGAAGACTGTCCATAATTGGGTTATTAATGTTAATTTTTCCTAAAATAGATATGGTAACAATACCTTTTGTCGCGACTAGTATCAATATAAAAACGTTTCTCATATCAACTATTTTCGAGGTAACATGTAGATCACCTTGGAAACATGTGAAGGACGGTTGGATTGGTGATTTGTTGGGGGTCTCTTTCTGTTAGCAGTCTGGTGGTACGTAAATAAAAAGGAGCCAGTTGAACTCTAAGGAACCCGTCACCCCCCCCCCCCCCCCCCCTTATTTTAGGCTAGTGTATAGGACTTGGGATTCAAGTGTTTGATTTGATTGACACTTAACAGTCCTCGACTTAGTTGATTGAATTAAACATGATAGCACGAAGGCATGATACTTTTGGCTTTTGCCCTCTTGTACTTGACACCCCCTTGGTGTCTACTTATAGTATACGAAGTACGGAGTATTTCATTATAAAAGAATCTCCTTGGAAATGATAGTGTGTGTTTTCCTATGAGATTATGCCGTGAGGCATTTAGGATTCTCATTCATAACATTTCCGTGGTGTCTGATTAGTTAGTTATTACTTATTAGTATACCTTGCTGAACTTGAAAGTTGTTTTCAAGGACACTTGTCACATAATTCGCTCAGTGTAAAAAATATGTTTTCATGTTTAAGATCTACCATCTAGTTTAGGAATGAGTAGCTAGCATGTAGTTTAAAAATATGCTTTCATTTTTTTTAGACAATGAATTTTTAGTCTGTACCTTTTCTTTCTCAATAAACATACATCCTGGTCAATGGTCCAGTTACCATATTGACTCAATTTGTTTCTTTGTAAACACGGCCAATTTTGTTAATATGTTGGGATATGCTTACCATGTTCAAGCTAAAGGAGAAACACATATTATGCTTCACCTAGTTGACTTTGGAGGGGTGAGATGATGTGGGCCTTGGTATACAGTATATTGGGGAACCTGGGCCTTCGGACTGCAGGTTATTCTGTGGCGATCTTCTTAATTATTCAAATAATTTAAATTATTGGGGTCCTGTTACTTTTATGCTTATCGGCCTTCGAACTGCATTCCTGTAATTGAAATAATTGATATTCAAATTAATCAACTGGTTTTATAGTATGTTGAACTGAGGACCTGGGGTTGCTTTTATGCTTAAAGGGTACTGTGATTTGTTGAATATAGCAATGCAGAAATATTTTGCTTCCACCTCAAAAAGTTTTATACTATATGATTCTACTCCAGACTTGTTGTGTATTTATATATTTTGATTCATATCTCTTCTTTAGGGGTTTGACGAGTACATGAATTTAGTTTTAGATGATGCTGAAGAGGTGAACGTCAAAAAGAAGACCAGAAAATCACTTGGTAAATTAAACAGTCGATGTTTTAATCTCTTGATTAGTTTCTCTTACTTGATCTTGAGTCCCACTTTCTAATCATTGTTGCCTTTTGTTTAGGGAGGATTCTTCTGAAAGGAGACAATATTACTCTGATGATGAATACGTAAGACCGATTTGGTTTTCTGGCAATCTCCTTGTCATTTGTTCTTTTCTGACAATCTCCTTGTCATTTGTGCTTCTCTGATCTTTCTGTTGTAGTATTCCTTTGAACCCTCTTTTGGTAAATTATAGCGGTTTCTTTGTCTGTATATCTGTGCAGGGGGAAATGAGGCCCAGCTTATATGCATTTGTTCAGCAGTGTTGAGATTGTTGGTCTGAATGCCATTGAGAACTGTTCACCTGCCGTAATCTGTGTAAACTTGCTCTGATTAGTGAATGTAGTATCTACTTGAAGCAATTCCCCTCGTATAGTAAAAATGTAGTTTGCGGAATATGACTACTCCGTAGTTGATTTGATGGATGTCTTTGTTCGTATTTTTGTAATATTTCTTATTGTTGAGATCGATCCTGGCTGTGCTTTTCGTTTTTGGGTATTTTTCTGTGTTTTATTTACAGTAGAGGGTATTTCTAGTGAACTTTTTATATTTATGATCTCTAATTAGTTCCTTGAAATCTTATGAAAATTAAAAATGATATTCAACTAATTTAATTTCTAATGGGAGATTGGAGATTGGAAATACATTATATTAGTCATCTAGATGGGCATAAAAATGTAATTTAACTAGTGAGTATAAACATGTTTGTTAATCATTTCTGTAACGTACGGAGTAGTATTTTTTGTTAAGTAAGTTGAGTTATCGTTGTTTTGGTTACTATTGGTCACTTGTAGTTAGGTTATGGTGCAATAATCGAAGTCATTGAGAAACCGGATGTTAAGCCGAAATGAGAAGGATGTGTTGTAAATGTTGCATTTCACCAAGCTCTTTTGTACGAATGACTAAACTTGCACATTGCAGAGAGGAGAATTGTCTAAAATGTCAATTCATCGAACCTAATGCTCCACTGAGGAAGCTTAATCATTATACGTTGAGATCAAAGGTTAGACTTAGAGGTATCCAAATTGAATTAATAACCAACCTGTTTCTTTACTTTATGATGAAGAACCAAGCTTTTTATTCTTTACAATTCGTGCTACTTTTGTTGTAGGGAAAAATAACGGAATGCAAATTTATTCCCCCGTCAAGGAAAACAACTTAAAGAAACAACATTAATTATTTGTTTTAGTGGTTACTCCTTTTTGTGCTTTTGATATGAGATCTTTTATTGTTTGCTTCTAATTTTCATTTGTAGTATAAATTTTGGGACACAATATCCAAATTCAGGACATCATCTAGGCCACAAACTAGTTATATGAAACTAAATTAGGTCTCGTGCACGCACGTATATTTGAAAATTATTATTAGACCGTATTTTTAGAAAATATTTAACTGAAATATTTATCCCTTGAATCTATTGCGTAATTAATAAATCTTGAACATATCATTTTATCATATAATATACAATTTTCGCCCTACTACGTATTATAGATTTTATATGTTTAATATGGTGATTTGACTAAAATATTTGATATGATTAATATGCTAATTTGACCAAAATATTGAGTACGATTTATTATTATTATTATTAATATGACGAATTGAATAAAATATTAGCAAAATTTTCTAATAATGTCATGTTCCATAATCCTATAATTTTTTCCATGGATAAACATTTATACAAAAGGAGAGAAAATAAAAATAAAGTAGCTATGTTTTTTTAGGAAATGGTTTTTGGCGGGAAAAATTTGCATCAGGAAGTGACATGTGTCATTCCTGGTGTCTGTTTTAGTATAATTTAATAGATAGATAGATAGATTTAGCGCTCAACTAATGTATAGTGCACTTATTTATACGACCGAAATAATTTTTTTAATAGGTAAGAAGAAGAGAGCCTACACATGTTAACCAACTCAGTTACATAAGTTTTCGCTTGAGTCACTCCCAAACATTTAGCAGCTGATAAGGCTCGACCCTATGACCTACAGTCACAAGGTGAATTCCCACTAACTTCACCAACTTATGTTGTTTTTTTTGTTTGTTTTCAATAGGCAAGAAGAAGAGATCGTTTTTAATAGGTAAGAAGAAACTTACTAAACCAACACCTAACACATGTTAGACAACCTTTTTTTTTTTTTTAAAATAAATTACGCTACCTTTTTTAATAGATAAGAAAAAAGGCAAATTTGTCAAAAAGGACCTTTTATAACTCAAATTTTGCGAGAAAGGACCTTATATAATTTTTTTTGTGAAAACACACCTTAAATTATTATTTTTTGCGAGAAAGGACCTAAGGGAAGTTTCCGGCATTGATTGAGCTTTTCCGGTCATTGATTTGCACGTGAGCAGCACGTGTGGCTTACGTTGGCTAAAGACATTGATTTTCCCGAGTCTTGAATTTTCAAACTTGACTTTATTTCGATTTTTTTTTTCAACTTTAGGTTTTAAAGCTTAGAATTTTGGAGGAAAATTGGGCTGTGATTAGCAAAATAAAGTCACACGTGCTTCTCACGTGCAAGTCAATGGCCGAAAAAGCTCAGTCAATGCCGGAAATTTACTTTTGGTTGTCTTTCGCAAAAAAAAATTACATTAAGGTGTGATTTCACAAAAAAAATATTATATAAGGTCCTTTCTCGCAAAAAAATTTACGTTAAGGTGTGATTTCACAAAAAAAATTATATAAGGTCCTTTCTCGCAAAATTTGGGTTATAAAAGATCCTTTTTAACAAATTGGCCAAGAAAAAATGATTATACTGAACGAACACTTAACACAGGTGAATCGGTTACTTATGACCGAAATGAATACCCATTTCAAATAGGGCGATGTATTCCATACAATACAACGTAATGTATACTGTCATAATAAAAAGTGAAAAAAGAATAAATTCCCAAAAAATGTGGGGTAGCAAGGTGAGCTGTCTTCCTCTGTCCATTTTCTCTCTCATCCCCAACTCAACTCGTAGAAACGTCGGGGAGGGGAGGGAGACACACAAACAAGAAAAAGAAAAGGCACAGTTGTTCTTCCTTTTCTTCTTCCACCCCCAAAATTGTCTTTTTTAAATATTTTTTCTTTCTAATTTTCACCACATTTAAATTTCTTCCCCATTTCTATATTTCTCTCTCCTACCATCAGCAGTCAGATCTGACCAAACTTTCAGGTTCTTTATTTCATCTTCTTCTTTTCTTTCGTTTTTTTTTTAATTCTATTTTTGCATTTTTTTGGGATCTTATACTTTTCAAAATTCTGAATTTCCTTCATTTCTTTGACTATTTTTAGATCCAGTTTCTTGGGTTTTTTGTTTGGAAAATTTAAATTAGACTTGGTCTCAATCTGCTGCTGCGGTATTACTCTAATTTGTGGTTGATCAGCAATATGTATGTTGCATTTGATTCTGCTTGTCATTTTGTTAATTGGGTTATAATTTGCTTATTTTTGATGCTGTAATTTTGATTGTATGTTCCCATTGTGTGCGAGAATTTCACATTTTAGGTTTAGGGTTGAGTTTGAATGATTCGAATTGTGGCTTGTAAAATTATGGTTTAGATGAGGAGCTAAGATAAAGATCCACGCGTTTTGTGCAATTTCAGATCATCATAAGCGTGTTATTGTGTCGTAATTTGATAGATACTGGTGAGGATCGTGATAGCGGTGATTTGTTATAGAGGTTTCTGGATTCTGTTGGATAGGTTGTTGGGTATCAACTTCAGCTTGTGTACTTAAACTTAATTGAGAATTGTGATTGGATTCTTTCGAGTGTCCTTTGTCCCTAGAAGATATATCACCGGGCTTTTAGGTAATGCTTGATGTTCTAGAAATGTTTTGAGTTACTACAAATTGAGCTTGGTTTAGTTGAGTTTTGTTGAAAAGATATACTGTAGGAAAGTTTTAATTATTCAATTCTATTTTACGAATACTCAAGGATGCTGTTTTAGTTACGCGGGTATTGTTTTTAACATTTTGTTTATCTTACTAATGCTTCATCATTGCTTTGAGAATTGAGATGTCGATAGGACACCAACATTTTTTGTAATCCTGCATTGTATGTGTGCTTGTGTATTTTTTGTTGTCTGTTATTCTAGCACCTTCCATTTAGCAAGGTCTGTTGCATGATCTCAGTGGTCGGCTGCATGATCATTTGTTGCATACAGTATCTAAGAAGATTATTTTGTGCAGTGTCTGTTGAAGGGGAGAGAGTTGGAGCATGTCAATGAAGAAGGCATTTGACCAAACTATTCGGGACTTGTAAGTTTTTTCGAAACCCCATTTCCTTGCTTCCTCTATGAAGATGCTCCTTGGAGATTTTAAAAAACATTGGCGTCTTACTTAAATAGCACCTTTAAATACCAGCCCTTGTCCTATAAATGTGCATTGCCAATTGCTGGTTGGTGTGTGGATTACTAGAACACTGTTTATGAGTCTTTGTTATGTTAATGCCAAAATTTGGGCAAGATCTTCAATATTTGATAACAGGTACTCCGTAACAAGTGGCACATGCTAACTAATAAGCTACTTTTGTTTTCCCTTGCAGAAAGAGGGAGGTCAATAAGAAAGTTCTTAAAGTTCCTTCGGTAGAGCAGAAGGTAAACCCTCTCCTCGATTTTTTTTAGAAATTTTATCACTAAAGCTCTGTCCAGTCCATATCTATGGAAGTCTAACAGATACAGGTGTTGCTAATTTGAGCCTTTGGTTTCTGAAAGTTTTTTACATAAATCTAACCAAGACACCCTTTGGTTGGCTTCATGACTTCTATAGGTTCTTGATGCTACTAGCAATGAGTCCTGGGGTCCTCATGGATCCCTTCTTGCAGATATAGCAGGGGCTACAAGAAATTAGTAAGTCACATAACTGCATGACAAATCTCTCTATTTTCCTTTTCAGTGTTCTTTGTTTGAATAATGCTAAATTTGGTTCATTTTGCATACTTATGCAGTCATGAATACCAAATGATCATGGCAGTATTATGGAGGAGGTTAAATGATACCGGCAAGAACTGGCGGCATGTTTATAAGGTGCGGAATTTGCCAAATACAATTTTTTTTTAAAAAATTTGTACTGCCTCTGTATTTTTTAATTGTTACACTTTGTACTTTTGCACTATTCACGTACGCCACTTTGACCATCTTCGGAGTTTGGTGATTTATATGTCAGGAAAAGCATAGCCATGCTGGATCTCTTTAGATTGGATCTCTTTAGATTTATTTTCAAAGCATCAACTTTTTTTTTTTGTAGATATTAATGGTTAAAGTGGTACGTTGGCAAGCGTGGAAGTCAAACTTTGTAGATTGAAATAACGGACAATTGGCCTGTGCATTAGTGTTGGTTGTTAAGTCAATTGAGTACCTAACGATTGGAAGTTAGTATTTTGAGTTTTGACTCACTTTCTGCTACAATTAGGAAACTATGAGTGTGTTTTTTCACTATATTACCGGACTTTGGATTACATCATTTACAGAGGGGAGGCTGACATGTAAGAGGTGAACTAGTGAATTGTGAAACATTGGTTGCGGCCTTGGATACTTCTTAGCACAAGAGAGGGAAAAGGATGGAGTTGGGGGATAGAGGAGAATTGTGCTTGTGTATTTCAGTATTTGAAAATAGGTGATAGTGTCAACATAAAAGGGAAAGAAGTAAAGCAGATGAGAGCTTTTTTTTTAACGCTCTAGGGTTTGATCATCCTATTTTCTCCTTTTTTATGTATTAGATTTAGATACTGAATGTTCAAGCTGAAGAGTAAAAATGGTGACGTTAAAAGGTCAAATAATATATCTTTCTAATGCTGCTGCTTGATCTAATTTTAGTTTCTATTTATTGCATTGACTGAATCCTGTATCCATAATTGATGTTTTCAGGCTTTGACAGTTTTGGAGTACTTGGTGGCACATGGGTCTGAGCGTGTTATAGATGAAATAAAAGAACATGCTTACCAAATATCAGTAAACATTCAATCTTCAAGTCTTTTATATCCACTGTTTTTCACTTTGATCGTGTCGATCTTTATCAATAGAGGGTCTCTCTTACTTGTGTGTTTTGCTCTGAACTTCTTTCTGTAGACATTGTCCGATTTTCAATACATTGACTCCAGTGGGAGGGATCAAGGAAACAACGTGCGAAGGAAATCTCAGAGCCTTGTACAATTAGTGAATGACAAAGAAAGGATACTAGAAGTTCGGCAAAAGGCTGCTTCTAATAGGGATAAGTGAGTTCTATTTTTCAGTGTCTTCTATTTCTGTGGGATACTTTTGCATGAAGATTCATGGTCAACTCTGCTCCTAAAACAATGTTCATTGAAGTTCAGTTGTTGTGTGGTCAATGCTGCTTGATGTTCTTACAAATGCTTTGTGCTACCCTTGAATGTGCTTTTATACAAAATGTTTATATTAATGAAGCTTTTCTTTGTTTCAATGTTGAATATAGAGGTTGAAATTGTAGTCTTTCGAAATCTTGGAATGATCAAACCTTGTGACATGGAAATTTTTAGCTGTTGAAGGTTTGGAAAAATCTTGGGTATTATTATACTTCTTAATAACTGTTCCTGATTTAACAGATAATGCTCCTATGCTAATCATTAAACAAAACAAAAAAGATTTCTGGATGTGGAAAGATTTCCATGTAAAATTTACCCTGGATTCCTGGAAGACATTTTCTCATGGTTTCCAAGTTTGCTTTGCTAGTTTCTCCCTGGTATGAGTGAGCACCTAATACATGGATGTGAAAAATGTAGCTGCTCTTCTTATGGTAATGTTAAAGCTGGTGATTATAGATTTGGGTGGAGAATGAAAATTATTTCTTGGATGCAAAAGCAACTCACTCTGGAGGGTATATGTTTGCTGACTTGCTGTCTCTTTCCTGCTGGTTTAAATATCTGGTGATTCTAGCTGTTTTAGGACAAGTTGTCAGTTGCGATTGTGCTACTGCAGGTCAATAGTGCCAGGGCCTTACGTATTCATGCTTTCTGCGAGTTTTATGTGAACTCCCCCACCCCAACCCTCCAACTTACCCCCACCCTCCAACACAGCCCTTCCCTAGGTACTTATATTTTTATACTCCTTGGAATTCGTTTTAGGCACTTGAAGCTGTGCAAAATTCTGAAGTAGTCACCGTTTTCAACTTAACTACTAGATATCTCTTTTCCACATCTCTCATTTCATATATATATATATATATATATATATATATATATATATATATATATATATCAATCAGCTTTTTTGTATTTGGTGAAGTTTTATGTTCACTTTGAAATATTTTACGTACTGAGATATGGACTATGTTACTCGGACACGGGAATTTTCCGTCGTGCCAGTGTCAATAGAAATCGACACTGCTCCCCGTCGGGTACGTCAGTTAGCACTTGGATACGACTCTCCATACAAACCAAGAATCTGAGTAAAGGAAGGGAAATCTGGATGTGAATCTGTCCTTGGAAGATTGATGAGATGGTCGGAACTCTGGTTGCCTCCGCCGGTGTCTGTTTTCGTGCTTTTCTCTCCTGCCTTTATGCGGCTGGTGATGCATAGTATCTCTTCCCCCAGTGGAAGCTGACAGGCTGTGATAAATCAATGACCTATTTACTTTGTTCGCACGTAACTGCTAGGGTATAACTAATATGAGGCAGTCAGCAAGCGCTCTTGGTATGGGCTTTATATCGGGCTGAAAATAATAATATGACTGGCTGTCTATGATAGTTTGAAATAATAAATATATATATTTATTCTCTTTCGTCGTCAACGAGTCCAGATATCATGTATGGTTAAAATGGCTTACAAGTTGTATGGTGGTCACTCTATCTTCAGCTACTGTCTTAATTAAATTACAGTGTATGTATAAATGCCCACCGCTGGGTGGAAATTGTGTTTGTTCTACCAGGGTGGTTATTTTGCTTAGCTGCTTTTAGACAATTTTGTATGCTTACGTGTATAACTAAATTGAATCATTCTATAGGTTTCGCAACACATCTGCAGTGGGTGGAATGTATCGACCTGGTTCAGGAGGATACGGCGATGATCGGTATGAAGGACAAGATGAACGCAATGGTTATGGAAGGGAAAGAGAATGGGGCTCTAGAGATGATGAAAGGTATGGGGACTCCTATAGTAGAGAGGGAGATCGTTATGGGAGAGAATCTGAGGAACAATATGGGAGAGATAGGTATGGGGATGATGACTCCAGGGGAAGAGCTCGAAGTGTTGATGACTATCAGTATGGATCAAGGGGTAGGAGTTCTGACAGAGATGGAGATCGTGCTTACAATGATGATGACCGTCATTCAGCTCGGTATGTTAGTTTCTAAAGTCCTAGCTATATGAAGCATTCTGATGAAATTGCTAAGTAACTTCTTTTCCTGCTGCAGAGGAAGTACTGGTAAAGCAGAAGATCATACGGATGGAAGGTATATTAGTTGCCTATTCAGTTTCATTTCACAGTGAATGTTGATTTTAACTCCTTTTTTGTTCTTCAACTTCGAATGCTATGAAATCAATTTTATTTTCCTTTTCCGTAACTTGATATTATTGGCTTCCTTTCCCCACCTTGTGGTGCGGTGCGTCGGTTCGTTTTGCAGGACAATTGAGCGTAAGTTTTCTGAACAAAATATTGGTGCTCCTCCAAGCTATGAAGAAGCTGTGGGTGTTTCTAGAAGCCCTACTTACAGTGACAGGTATTGCGCGCCACAAATTTTGATATATTATATACATTTCATTTTGAAGTTGCCAAACCTTTTTTTCCCCTCTTGTAGGGATGGAGAAGCACCAGCTGCGTCAGCCCCTCAATCATCTCCTCCCACTGTAAATGCTGCTCTTCAGTCATCATCCCCCGTTACTAACTCCACTCCTCAATCATCATCTCCTGCTAATATTGTTAATCCTATTCAAGTAACTCCTGAGAACGGTGTTCCATCTCATCCAAATATGGAAGCTGATGCTTTTGATGAATTTGATCCTCGTGGTTCTGTTCCAGGTACCCAATAAAGTTAATAACTGCATTCATGTAATCATGTCTTAGAAGATGCCTTATTGGTATATTCTGATATTTCTATCAGTGCTGACATTGACAGCTTTAATGCATTTCGTCAGTCCCAAATAAGATGTAACATTTTATATCTATAGCCATCCGAACCATGGTTAAATTTCACTAGATTGGTGCATAAACAAGATGTATGTGAGCACTAAATGCGAGTAATCAATGGAATATAATGCAGTAATATTTTACCCTGTCTTCAAAGTCTTACAACTTTTTGGGATGAAGGGAGTATCAATTAGCTATGTGTTGTATGTGTCCAATGTGAAATGTCTTGTTTTTAGAAAACACTATTTGGATTTTGGAGTCCTGGTGCCTATAAAATTCCCATTTTACATCTGCCAAAGCGCACACTTATTAATGACCATGCATATTGGTTGGTCTTACGGTCAATTATCATGAAGAGTTATATTATTCTTCTCTTTTTGCAACAGCTGCACCAACTACATCATCAAACACTGTCGAGATGGACTTGTTTGGGTCTCTTTCTGATGCATTTTCACCCAGTCCGTTAGCAATCATGCCAGCTCCATCTGACATTTCAGACTTTCAATCTGATTCTGGAAACACTGCTTCTAATCCCTCCTTCACTGCAACATCAGAGACTAATGTTGTTAACCAGGTAAACATTTAGTGGATTTGTGAATGGACCCACACATTTTTCTATAAGATTGATCTCATTCCAGAAGTCAATAAGAGTTTGAGATATCCTTCGAATCTAACTGTATAAAGGGAAGTTAAGCAGCATTGCTTTCAATTTTTTTTTGATAAATGCACAACTTTTAGTGTTGGAGATTTGTGTAATTGAATTTGACTTCCTACTGTATTGTTAATGTGTCTCAAGACATTTACATTTTGAGCACTGATTCCCTCTGGATATGTTTTCTACAATACTTCCTGTCCCAAAAATCAACTTCACACTTCCCATTGCCGGGTGTCCCCAAAAGAACTTACACTTCATTACCTTTCCTCATTTTTCTGTCTAATCAATCTATAGTCTGTTTTTCTTTTCTTTTTCGAGACAGTTCGAATTTGTATTTGGCGTTTAACAAATATACTTGATCTTTGTCCTAAAATGATCTTCACATTTTAGTTAAGCTTTACTTGATTAAATCATTTTTTAACATAGTTTTTGTGATGACAGTCTTTCGAAGATCCATTTGGAGATTCGCCTTTCAAGGCCTTTCCGTCAGATGAGGCACCAACTCAACCCCAAAATTTTGCCTCCCCCTCGCCTTTCCAGCCTGATGTGAATCCTTCAGAGCATTCATATCCTACAGCTCCGAATGTGGGGTTTGCAGACGGTTTTTCAGGTTTAACTTTCAATCCCAACGTACAAACTCCATCAAGTCTGCAATATTTGCCTCAAGAGCCACAATCTATGCACGATGATGATATACTTGCTGGTATTTTACCTCCTTCTGGACCTCTTCCCCCGACGGCTTCTGTTGGACCTTATCCCACTTCTTCGGGCATGCATACTCCAAGTGGTTCACAAGCAGCTTTTCCTCCAACATCTCACACTTCAGCAGGCGTTGGTTTTATGACCGAAGCAGGACCAACATCAACACCATTTTCCCAAGTTCCTTCTCAGAACTCGGCTGCCAGCCACCATTACTCGCTTCCCTACTCCGCTCCACCCCCCGCTTTAAGTTCAAGTTTAGCACCTCAGGCACCAGCTGGAGCATTAAGTCATCAAAACAATAATTTCATGGGTGATTTTCTTCCACAATCTGGTGCTACAATCCCGCAATCTTCACAATTAGCTTCCTCAAGTTCTGCAGGTCCATTGGCCCTTGTTCCACAACAACCTGCTAAGAAGTTTGAGCCTAAGTCCGCAGTTTGGGCTGATACATTGAGCAAAGGTTTAGTTAACCTCAACATTTCTGGATGTAAGTAAATTATGCACTGGATTTCTTAAGTTCAATATGTCATCTATATATCTTTTTCTATGTACTAAAAAAGATTTGCCTGTTTTTGCAGCTAAAATTAATCCGTTATCAGACATAGGTATTGATTTTGAATCCCTTAATCGCAAGGAAAAGAGGATGGAGAAGCCTAGTGCAACTCCAGCAACTTCCAATATCACCATGGGCAAGGCCATGGGATCTGGTTCTGGAATGGGTCGTGCTGGTGGGGCTGTGGTGAGGCCTTCGCCTAACGCCATGATGGGTTCTGGCATGGGTGTGGGTATGGGTGGTGGTCCTGGTGGACCTGGTGTTGGTATGGGTATGGGAAGTTACGGGTCTATGAATCAACAGCCAATGGGTATGGGCATGGGCATGGGCATGGGCGGTGGAATGGGCATGAACATGGGAATGAATATGGGTATGGGTCAAGGAGTATCGATGCAACAACCCAACGGTTTAGCCCCTGGACCAAACATGAACAATTATAATCCTATGATGGGAAGAGGTGGCTATCCACAACAACCATATGGTGGTTCATATCGATGACTGTAGTCTTCTTCTCTGTATACATCTGCAATTCCGAAGCGATTGGGTATTCTGTTGATACGTGCAGTTATTGTTTCTGTGAAGTTGTACGAGCTTGAATAGCTGGTGAGAAGTTAATAGCCATGAGAATCCCCTCTATTCTCAATTCTCATACAGGATTTCTCATTTTCACTGTTTGATGCTGGCAACAACTGTACTCACTTCCCTCTGATGGCATCAAGGATTCACTTTGTTATACACTTATATTAGAGAATAGAGAGACAGGGAAGTCCAAATCTGTTTGATTGAGTTTTGTTATTATTATTATTATTATATTATTTTTTTGTATGGTGAGAGTTAGCCTCCCTCAGGCTTCATAGTATTTGTTATATTCTTGGATCACATAATATTGAGATGTGGTTTCCCAGTCAGACAATAAAACTTATTAACGAAGAAAATTGTTCCGTTGTCGACTTGGCTGTGAATTGTAACTACATTTTCCTGCTGAACTTGCTTCTGTTATGTGGTGTTTGCTATTAAGATCAACAATGGTTGTAGAAACAACCGTTGCAATGGATGATTACTATCTCTATTGTTTCCTTTTTTATTTAATTTTAGGGGAATAGCCGAATAAGGGGGATAGGAGAAGTCTCTGCATACGATACAAGGGCTTGAAAACTGTAGGACAGTTAGGGTGATTTGGTTCAAAAAATTGGAATGGGATGTATCTTTTACTCCCTCCATTTCGAAGTAAGTGATACAATTTTTTTTTTCTCTGGCCATTTGGAAAAATTGGCACACAACTATACAAGTGAACAACTATGGAAAGAGACTATCATTACTAAAAGTATTTTATTTACCCATCACGACCACTAACTTTTTTTTTTTTGACGGGAAAAGTTTATGCATTTTGACTCTACTTGAATATATTTAAGTTGGATAGGATCAATGTGTGCTACTATTGATACTATTTTCACACGTTTTATGTTATTTGCTAATTTGTTTTATGTTATTTGCTAAATTTTTATAACAAGTGATTGCAAGAAAATTTATTTTTCTCACCATCATTGAAAATAATTTCGAATAATTACTACGTAGTACACCTTTAATTTGTCTATTTTACATATAAAATGTTTTTTCATTCATCAGTAAACAACTGTGTTAACATACATGAATCTGAAACTTGGTTTCCAAGTTCAATAGGCGAGCTACATTGCCTACTTAGCTTTATCTAGATTACATTAGTGAATGGTTTGATGGAGGAGATGACGGGCGAAAAGGGCAAGGTCATATCAGTTCATCGCAACAGAAAACTGTACACATTTATTGAACATTTTTCGCATGCTTATTCAGAAGACCGTATACATTTATTGATTGATGCTTTGCCCACTACAATTACACTTTGAACTTACAACAGTTCAGGATCCTAGTAATACATGCAAGAATCTGTCGTCTCAATATGTCTTTACAAAATCACCACAGAAGGTGAAAGAGGGAGATACCAAGAATATTTTTCAACAATCGACAAAACTGCTTGCTAATGGCTTCATGTGACTGCTACAGCTAGATATCAGGACTTCATGAACTGCTGCATCTTGGGATAAATTCATAAACAATACCAACTATTAAAGTGTATGGTATGATATCAGCTTCTATAATGATGTTTTTCATATTGTTTCTTAAGTTACTTACCTTTCCAAATTTCTCAAGTTACTCCAAAAAGACTTGTATCCTGTCTCCAAGGTTGTCATTAAAGTCTAACAGTGACCCTTGCATCCCATCAGCAGCATTGTCTAAAAGCTCCTTGAGGTTTACACCCACTAAAGCTGTTTAACACACAACACTAAAATTAAGATCATGAAATCATTGGTTCAAAGGGCCACAAGGACCAACATTAATGACAGATGGCATGTAAAATCCATATTTTTCGTCAAAGACGTAAAGTAATACCAAGTATTGTTTTACCAAGTCACTTTCTAGTTGCTACTTGATTAGTGACATTTCTGTCACGATTTAGGAGTAGTTTGAACCCATTTTCCACCCAGGTTTACCCCTTGTTTTCCCCCTTTCTCCTTATTCTTCCTCTTTTCCTTTTCAGGTATATAAAACATTGCCAGTGCCAATTGCACAAAAGATTCGTAAACACTAAGCCAAAGAAGCTGAAGAACTGAACAAGTTATGACGAAATGATACCTGGAACTATATTTGTAATCCCATCCAAGAATCCAGCCTGCAAGAGAAGTGGATGTATCAAAGAGAAACTTCATTTAGGTAGATGAAGCAAAAAATTTAATATTTACAGCCCCTCCTCCCATACATCTACGGAAATGGAAGCAAATATGGAGTAATATAGAGGGCTGTTGGAATTGCACAAGCTCAAAATCCAAACATTTCACCTAACAAAATTTTATGTACTCAATTTGTCCATTTCCGATGGAGCCAAAGATTCATTTGTTCTTTGGCTGTGGGATGTAATGGACTAAATCAAAATGGCTCTTAAAACCTCTTCGCTTCCTTTCCATGAAGTAGAAGATGGTCATCCGGTTGTCGTCCCGTTATCGCTTTTGGGTCAATTGAAAACAACCTCTCTGCAATTGCAGGGGTAAGGTTGTGTACGTTCGACCCCCCCTTACCCCGCTTCTTGCGGGAGCCTCTTTGAGACATTGGGGTAATGATAATGATAATGATGAATTAGACCATTACAGCTATCAATGAGAAAAGTAAATGGATGCCTTGCAACAAAGTAATTCTTGCCTCTAAACTCAATCAAAAAAATACTAGCACTACAGAGTGGTGGTTTGGGTTACAGTCAAATGTTAATATTTCAACAGAATACTCAAATAGATCACATAAGATTCTCATTCAAGGTAAGAACACACTCCGTCCGTCACAAAGACAGTTACACTTCACTTTTCGCATAAACCAAGAAAAAAAAGAGAATGTTGTAAGAAATGAAGAATCAAGTAATGCAAGTAGTGGAATGTTGTAAGAAAAGAATAATAAAACAGTGTGTAGTAGCGCGGTGTTGTATGAAAAGGATAATAAAACAAGGTGAATGGAGAAAAAGTGGAGAAAAAAGTAAATTAAAAAATGTGGCCCAAGTATCCTAAAATACAAAAAGTGCAAGTGTAACAATATTTGTGAAATGGTCTAAAATGGAAAGCTAACAATCTTTGTGAACAGAGGGAATATCAACGAAGCCAGTCAATTCAAAGATAAACAAGACCACCTTGCCAAAAGGCAACAAATGTAGGCCTATGCACAAGCTTGTTAGCAGGATTCTTAAGAGGCTTCATGGAGAAGTATATATACCCACACAACATAGAAAGCCATTTCAAAAGTAAAAAGACAATAATGTCGGAGCCAATGATGCACCTGGTGGAAATGACAAAAGATGTAGACAAGTAACAGTTCCGATATGCACTTGGACATACTGACATGCACATACTCACACGAGAACCAATCACAGAAGTATAGAAGGATCAGCGAGAAGAAATCGTGGTCTGGGTCACGAAAGTAGTTCAAATACGCCATATACACCTCACAAGGAATTTATATGTTAAAATTTTCACTACTAGTATCCTCAACCACGGAGATGTAGTATGTTATGATTCACTTTATTTAAAATATGAAAAGAAAATTAGGACATCATTAGCAACTGAGCTAGTAATTCTAATCTTCATCTTTTTATAGTAGTATTTTTCACCCGTTTATTCTCCAACTGTCCAACCATTAGCAGCAGACCTTGATACAGCAGATATGGAGTACTAGATTGTGTTAACTGACAAACTCATAAACCGATGGCATAAAAGTTAGTACACACAAACCAGATACCAACATACAGGGGAGGGGGTGAGGAATTCAGCAACCTAGATAAGATGAAGGATAAAAGCATGTGGCTTACAGGAATCTTGACATCCAGTTTTTCAATACCATCCCTTCCTGTAATTTTTATTCTCAATGTCCGAGACCAGAGATTTCCGAAAGCTCCCCTTGAGCCTTCTGGACCAGTATAAACTTCAGGAACTACAACTTCAATGGGAGGATCTTGTGAAGATCGTCCGCTCTTGTTCGAGCTATCTAGTCCAGTCTGTGTGAGTTTGTACCCACTGTCAACAGCTGCAGATAACCAACAATAATAAGCATTAATAATTAATGAAACTGTATTTCAAAATAATAATAAGAAGAAGGGTAGAAGGAAATTATATGTTTTAAACTTGGGCTAAAAGAATTAAAATTTCTTCTACTAGAGATAAGGAATATTTCGAATACAGATACTACGTACTAAAGGTTAGGCGAAATTCCACTTTGATGCCCTCTATAATCTATAGTTCTATACAGGTTAGGAAATACCATCCATTTTGTTATTAATCAAACATGATGACATCAACTATTCAAGCATACTACACAAATGTAACCTAGGGCATCTTTGCAATAAAATAATCATCCAGGTCAACTAAACTTCATTCTGATGATTTCTCGCCCTTTTCGATGATAATCATTAAATCGTGGCTACATTTTTATCCCCTCTTTTAAGTTGTAGTAGAAACAAAGACCATAATGCTATCTTCAGTATCACTTTTGTGCTCTAAGATGCCTTTTACCATCTATTTCTATGAAGTAATCTCCTTACAATGCTTCTAATTATAACCATGCGCCCATGACCGCTCTCCCTACAGGGAGATTTCGTGGCCTAACCTCCTTCCATCGACAACCTAGTCACAGCACAATCTATTTTAGGCATAGCTACCGTGCTAATAGACCAAACTGTTGAACTAGCTGTTTTGTACTGTTCACACCTAAACAATTGCTCTGGCAACAACATAAAATTTTAAAAAAGGCAACCAAGAATCAGAGAACGTATAAACCCGCTTCTTGGGATAGAGATGCTTCTTTCAATGTGAAATCATGTATCAACTAACCTTCAGGAGAAGGTTGTGGAGCCATGGTTAAGGCATACCGCTTTTCCTCTTCATAATAATCATTAAAGCCTAAAGTATCTTTGATCTCCTCAAACGAAGGCATACTTCCCGGAGAAGGAATGTGGCCTCTTCTGATAGCCTTCAGGGCATCCTGCAGCAGTTAATGAACATGGTCAGCAAACACTCAAACCACCAATTATTCTAGAAAGTCCCTTCAACATTCCCACAATCTACTGGCCAAAGAATGCAAAGAGCCAATTATGAGCTATCCAGGACTAAAGTTGAGACTTAGAAGCCCAAATGGGCTTGAGTGTTATATAATGTCTTGACTTTGTTTTAGTATAACCAACCTTGGATTTGGTAAGCTTAAGATTGTGGCGAGACTACTGTGAGAGTCTGCATAAAATTTACAGACAGACACAGTGGGTGCTAAAACTAATATATAAGTCAGGGCACAAACTATCCATTTCCAGTTAAGGTTTATGTATTATTATAGATTTATATGGATTAAATAACATGGTTAATTAAACTAATTGTATTCCAGTAGATATTGCAATGCGCATACTATGTAAATAGTATTTGGGCGTAATTAGGAATAGCAGCTGCAGTAACTAAAACAAAGGATGTTTGTACTCATTGGCTGCCCTCTCAAAGTATGAACAACTCGACTTGGCCATGGACATCTTGTATCATACTCATCTTCAAGATAATTTATGTCATACAGCTCTTCGTTCTACGCTACCTGCAGTTTCATCTGCCTGTGAGTCGCAAGGTAGACATAACCAAACGATTACCTTTCACAGGCTAATTTTCTGACACACACACATCTATAGCCACTGTAACTGAAGACTCAATTATACTTTCTCATTCAAGCCGGAGCTATGAAATAGAAAATGAAATTCAGGCTCTTGAAACCAGTAACACTTCATCACATTAAGGAGTTCCTGAAAGAAAAGCTTGTTCACATCAAATGGTTATATCATACAAAGTATCAGCGTGGTGGTATTAGTGGTATCAAGACCCAAGTTGAAGTCATAGGGACCATTAAAGTCAAGGAGTTAACTTCCATGACACTTTTCTTTGGTTACAAAAGGCGTTTCTTCAGGGTGATCTTTGTATGATGTTTACACGTGTCCGTCACAGAAAATATGCCGTTTTCGTGAATCCTTGTATGGATTACTACCATCTTCCCGGTAACGATTTTCTAAACTAAATCGAGCTCTTTCACATTTGGTTTTCAACAATTACTATGGGGTTGTGCTCCTTTAACACACTACATTTATCGACTGTATTACCTGCAAAGTTAAGGTGATTATAGTACAAAAGAACAAGCTCAAAACAAATTCTAGAGATAGTTCATCAAACAAATTGTTGATCAAAGGCTAGAAGTTAAACTTATTGTCCAAATCAGAATCAATTTGAAGGATAGACTTTGAAGTTGAGACTAGTTACCTGCATTGCTTGAATAGAGACCCCTATCAAAGAAAGTGGGTAAGCAACAATTTTGTACCCCATGTCTTCAAGTTCAATTGGAGTGAGAATAGGTGTTTTTCCTCCTCCTTCAAGCATGTTGGCCTTCAAGAAAGAACTGTACTTTAATTAATAACTAGGACACTGGATTTTGATTAACAATACCAACCATCTCTTTAACAGAAACCAATTTTACAGAAGAGATAAACAGTGAGTCAAACAGTAGTTCATGTTAAGTATAAGCATAAGCAGTTTACATGCATCCATAAGCAGACGTGAAAGGAGAAAGCACCAAAGACAGGATCAGGAATCTCAAGAGAACCATCATAACCCACTCCAAAAACATTTGACCATATCCCACAATGCCCTGTGTATATCTTACACAAGTAGTTACAAGTTACAATAACTAAACTACTGAAGTGTAAAAAAGGCTTTTAGAGTAGTACATATTCAAAATTAAATATCTGAAATAAGGGCCTCATCAGGCTGTGGCATGTCGGCCCCTTTTGAAAATGGTTATTACCATTCTAGTAGTTATTAGTGTTCAGCTGCTGATTTTATATGATAATTTGACCAAATGTTTAATGATTTGCCTGAAGTTGGATAGTCAAATTAGCATGTAGCTATTAATTCATCCGCTCACTTTTGTTGGCTCTGTTTTTGTTTTGGGATGTCCCTAAAGATTGGCCCGTCTATGAGAGACCACCACTTTACTCTCAGACTCTCTACATACGATCCCACTGATTTTGTCTATCGTCAACTCTATCCAACCAAAAAATAAATAAATAATAATAATAATCAAACCCCAATTGGGCAAACAAAGGGGGTAGAGGGAGAAACTAGTTAACTAGTAGGTCATGGTAGTTGCAAAATCATACACAAGGGAAAGAGTGTGATTTATACTTGTTATATTCTTTTTAATTAGGTAATTATTAAATCGAGTTTTACTTTGTTTTGGAGCCATCGAACTTTACACACTAGTACATATATAGTGGAATTATAACTTTCAAAAGTAACTTTTACCTTCAATAATATGTTCACTAAATTTTATTTTCCAGGTTACTTTTTCTTTTTGACAAATTCTGTCAAATTTAGTTAGCTTATACGTTTGTTGCTAACAACAACATTCATGCATGACCCCATTTTTTAAGAAACTAGCCTGGCAAACCCTACCCAAGTACCCAGCACCTACGTCCTACACTACTCACTTAAAAGTAAATATGCTACAAGGAGTCTCATACTCCCTCTCCGACCTTCCTTCAGCCTAAGTAGTGTATCCATTCATCATTTTCAAGATCTCGAGCCAAGTTAGACAAGAAGACCATAAGCTCTCATACGAAATGAAACTTTCACATCTCTTTGAACTCAGTATGTCTAATTACGCCTAAACCTCCAAGGATATCATTTTCGACAAGACACTCCTACAAATGGCCTTTGATGCCAGCAATATATACAGCACATCTTGCAAGTTGAGTTTTTAAGTCATGTTGTAGATATCAAATTTAACTTCCATGGTGAGATCAAACAAGCGACTTCTTTCACATGACACCCAATCATTTTTTACTAACGGTAAACTCCCTTTACCTTATTCACTTCTATGCATGTAAGTCAACACACAGGTAAATAATAGTTTGCCACTTTGCCTTTGCCATCTAAATAAATTTATATTTATGCTGGTTGTTAGTAACTTTTCGCATAGAGTATGGATATCTTTTTGCCAAAAGATGTCTAATCCTCTATCCCCTATGATGTTGGGGATGGGAGCGCTTCGATAATTCTTTGAATTCGCTGCCTAACCAAAGGGGTAAACTAGCAATTTGACCAGTCAAACTCTAATGAGACTCAAATCTGCTAAACGCTGGAGATTCTTGCTTTTTTGAAAGGGCTACTTTGTAACTCCCTTGATGTACTACTGATCCATATACATATTAATGATGTTTCTTTCAATAAGAAAAAAAACCGGAGCTTAGACAGATTGCAATGCCTATACCTACCATTGCAACATATAAGTTGTAATAAAAAATCAGGAAACTGCAAAAAGAGTTTGAGACTTTTACGAAAGAAGCTAATAACTTTTTCCCACATAACTATTAGAAAACACCGTTTTTCCATGAAAAGACCGCATAACAGAGAAGAGTGTATTATAGAAAGTAACTATGCATCATAATTCTTTTTGAACATCAAAGTACTTGGTAAGTTTCAACAAAACAATGGCAAGTTTTCCTGGCCTGTTTCACGTTAAAGAGACCTTACAGATCTGGTATCATCAGTAAAAAGCAAAACTTTGGTCTCACTGAATCATCAACTACTGGTAAGTTTACGCTAAAGTACTACAGTCCTGCAGTGCAGGTGAGTGGAGGTGACAGTATAATTTTATGAAGCGATTTGAGTCATATGACATCCATAACATCAAAAGAGGCCACTAACCATATAAACACACAGCCAGTAAGTTGTCAAGATTTTCAATACAGAGAAACAATAATATCTCACCATTTTCGGAACTAAAGGAGATATTTCACAGAAGGCCTTCATTTCATCTCTTGAAGCTAGTGCATCGATAAACAGAACATCTGCTCCAGCATCAGCAAAGGCCTGAGATCTTCGCAATGATTCTTCAAAAGACACTGCTTGACGAGAATCAGTCCTTGCCACAATGACAATATCTGAACCACTTTCTCTCCTAGCATCTATAGCTGCTTTTATCCGCATTACTGCTTCATTTATGGAGGTAACTTTCCTGCCTCGTGTATGACCGCAAGCTTTAGGAGACACCTAGTCATCACAGAAAATTATAAGTTATAAAAGTTCTTGAGATTGGTTCCTATAAGAAAATATTAAAGAGAAAGTTTCAAGCAATAGCAAAATTCTCTTAATCAACATTTAAAGAAAATGTCAATACAAATCTCCTTACACGGATTTCAGTTAAAAAAAGAAAGCATGTAGAGGGACACGTCACACATAGTTCTATAGAAATTTTGCACTTCATGCCTAAAACCTACATATTCCAATAAGCGCAAAATGAAAACTGATATAAAGATATGTATTCATTTGGGTAAAAATAACTGACAAGCAATAGAGGCTACTTTTTTAAGGTAAGGTAAAAGGGTAACACAAAGATTCAAATATAGATTCAGACACCAAAGCAGTAGAACAAACTTGATCTTCTAGAATAATTCCAGCAAAGCCGGCCTTGATGTATCCTTTTACAGTTCTCTTCACATTCATTGCATTCCCATATCCATTATCGCCATCCCCAATCACAGGTATTGACACGGCGTCTGTGATTTTCTGCCCTTGATCCAGCATTTCCCCATATGATATGAGACCAACATCAGGTAATCCCAATCTAGCAGCTGATATCGAAAACCCTAGAAAGTAGGGAAGACAAACAGAAATTAGCGGGTGAAGATAATGAGAATTAAATCAATATTCTTATGGTGATAGTTTCAAGCAACAAATGTAATGCTGGATTGGTATCACCTACATTCCAACAGAGACTTAATTTGATATTAAGTACTTTTTACCATAGGCAATTCGCCTATGCCATATTAGCTAACATGAAGTACTCAATATCATATAAGCAAGAGGGTTCAGCCTTCCAAAAATTCACTGAATTCGAGAGTGCTGCTCTACTCCCGGAGTCAACAAGACCTGTTTCACAATTCACAGTGCTTCTAGACCCTGAAACTTATTACTTAACGCAAGTCACCATCAACACACATAGCACCAGAAAGCCCCATAATGCGGTGTCACTTAGCTTTTAATAACTCAAGTATGAGTAACCTATATGGATATGAGCATATCTTTCATAATACATAGCTGTGTATGTACAACAAACTGAACGTAGCTATTTCAAACAAACAATACAAAATCCTTAACACCTGAGTTGCATAAGAAAGAATTTCATCTTCTGCGGTCGACGGTCGTCCACAAAGGTCCCTTTCTTCAGTTCACTTCTATCTAATGATATAGGACTTAAAAACCCATTTTGTCAAGTAATTTTTTATTCCGTCAACACAAAGTCATCATTAACCTCCCTCGGCTTTCTTCTACAGTCCCCATAACCCAACTCCACTTTCCTCGCCGGTGCATCTACTAGTTGCCGTCACACATGCCCAAACCGAAGTGGTAGTTCTCTGTTCTCCTTTATCGTATTCTTAATAATTGCAACTCCAACCTTACCTCAGGTATCCTCATTTTGAATTCTATTCCTTGAAGTGTTCCCACAAATCCAGCTCAAACATACACATCTTTGCTACACTCATGCTCTAAATCCTTCCTAAATGCCTTCTACCCATATAATAATATGGTCTAACAGTCATCCTACAGAATTTTCCTTTGGAACTATGAGGCTTGCTATAGTCACATCTTGGTCATATATCCATTTTTTTGTAAAATTGTTCCAAGGTACTCAAAACTTTCATTTAGGGGTAACTCCTTACCATCTAACACATCTTGGCTAGGCTCCCGATAAAAAGATGGCATTCCCACTTTGACTCCGACTTAGCCTATAACTCGAGATTCTAACATTCTCCATATTAGCATTACCCCAACTCTAACCTCATCCATAATCAACTAATACAATATCATTCACAAACAACAAATACGGCGATATCTCACCCTAGATAAAATTGAGATAATTCATCCAAAACTACCTACAAAGAGAAACGGACTTGACGCAAATCCTTGGTTTAGTCCAATCTTAATAAGAAAATCCTTCCTTAGTTCTCTATAATCCTGAAATTTGTTTCCATGCCTTGATACGAAGCCTTAACTAGGTTAATATATTTTCGTGTTATACCCTTCTTCATCATTACCCTTTGAAGCACATCCCTCCATGAAATATGGAATTAGATCATTGGAATTTTCCTTGTATCTCAATAATACGCATTGATCATGTATCAATTTTGTATTCCCTCAATCACAAATGCTTCATTACTTCCCACTACCTTTTCCCTTCTCGTTCTTCTCGTTTCTCAATTGCATATTTCTCCAACGTTGCTAGCAACTATTCGGTGTTTATCCTTGAATATAACCACATAAGTAAAATACACCTAACCAATATTTCAATTTCATCACCAACAACAAATAAAAGTATCAAACCAAGGAATCCCAAAAATTAGAATTTGCCAAAACAAAAACAAAATCATGCAAATTCCCAATTCCAATTATATAATTCAGAACAATCGAAAAAAAATGAAATAGAGAAACAAGAGAAATTACCACTAGTGAAACAAAACTGAAAACCAGCATCCTGGACGAGCTTAGCGCTAAGAGCATCGAAGCAGGCGGGACCTTGATGTAGGCCAGAGGAATCGAGCAATCTTCGAAGAGCCTTTGCCGGCTCTCTCTCTCCTCCCCCTGCAGATGATTCGTTATTGATTGTGCAAGCAATTGGTGTGAATCCTCGTGAACATCGTCTTGGTCCCGCTGCGGCTGCTCTTCTTCTACTGGTGAAGAAATTGGAGTTAATCGAGTTCTTTGGATAGAGTGGTTTAGCAGCGGCGGGAGCTGCGGCGGTCATGGTGGACGGTAAGAGAGGGCGTTGGACATTGCAGTCTGTAGCTACTGTGAATGAGAGTTGGAGTTGCTGCATCTTTCTTTATTTTCAGCTCCAATAGTGGTTTGGTGTAACTACAGAACACTAGAGTGTAGAATGTGTAATCTTTTAGAATGTGGTTTACTTTTAGAATGTGAATTCCCATTACTACACTCTTATTATTGACTTTTGCCAATGATATACTCACTTTTCATTATACTAGTTGTTGGATCCCCCAAGGTATACAAAATTATTTTTGTAAAAATGTTACTTAAAAGCTAGGAACTTACAATTTATGGTAAATGCTAGAAATGATATGTTAAAGTTAGATGTTGGATTTACATGTAACAGGAAATAGAAACCATATGCGTTTTAATTGATAGTTCGAAGGTACAATATATAGAAAATTATACCCAAAGAAAACAATACATTTTGTATAGCAATGGAAGGGTGAAACCGTAAATGCTCTATTGTTAAGAATAAGACAAAATTTTACAAAAAATGAAATGAGGGGCATGCACGTAAATACACTATTGGGTGAATAATAATCAAAGTATGAAGCTTTATAAGTGTTAGGATTATCAATAGTACATTTAACTATTAACTTCCGTGTATTCTGAGTTTTATCATTAAATAGTTTAACCATAGTTAATCATTAGGATTAAAAATAAAAGGACTTAACTTAAGAGCCCTACCAGAGTGGATAGGAAACCTCAGCCAACCCCGTGTTCTTGACGTTCGGGAAAGTTCCACTTTTAATGCCATCTTACACCCAATATTTGTGGCATTTGCCTAAGAATTACACCAGCTATTCGGTTTTCATACCAATACAGGGGATTAAAAATGAGACTATTCGTGTTGAGGAGGCTCTGCATCAGATTCCTTACAGCTTTGAGAGAGAAGGTAATAGGACTGATTCCAAGAATCATATATGCGTGAATGCGTGCCATAAGTTGAACACAACTGAAGAAACATTTGATATCGCTATAAAGGGAGTTCTCAGAGAGAATTGAGGATGTTAGGAGACAAATACAACAAGGAAATTTACCCAAGTAGCAGGTTTCCAAAGAAGTCAACTTGGAAGTATTATTTGAAGTAATATGTCCTTTAATCAAGATGACAATCACTAAATATAGATTAGGATTAATAATGGAGATTAATAATCCGGTTATTTTGGTGGTCATAATGTTTTGCTAGAAACCAATTATGATACGTGGGCTAATTAATATTGGCCTACTGCTAATATAACCGGGTCCTATAAGGTCATTCACAATAGAGTATTGAATATGATCAATATGACCCAAGGCCCAAGATGGGCTCTTGGTGTTGGATAGGGTTTTTTTTGGAGTAGTTAAGGTTTAGTAGTTCTACTAGGATTGGTCATCAAGTTATTATAAACGTTATAAATAGACATAATGATCATATGATCAAACACAAGTTGAATAAATCATTAATCTTATTCAGTACTCCAAATCCGGTCCCTTTCTTGTGAAAGTGAGAGAGAGATTTCCATCTTCTCCATCCGTTCTAGCAAACGACGCAAGGAGATCTTGATCCGTGCTCGTGTGGACTAAGTAGAGGAATCACGCTTGGGATTCTGTCTTCGAACTGGTCCTTGTTTGTATACTCGGGAATCACGCATCAAAGTTATATTTAACTCCTATATTATGATTCATATTAATGTATGCTTGCGATCCTGTTAGATGTGAGAAAAGTGTTTTCTGCAATTCTGCTATTAACATCTAATCCTACAATGATATCAGTTAGCCTCCTGCATATATATATTAATTTTGGTCATGATTAATATTGTATAATTGATGCATATTCTTGATTATTTAAATTCACAAGGGGAAGTTTTACTATGTGGATTAAATTGCATGATTAAAATAACGTATTTTAATTGATTGGATGTAAAAAAAATATGATCTTTATACACATATTCACACTTGAATTTTGGCCTATAGATCTGAAGCCCTAAAATATCTGATTTTGTTGCTTAAATGTGCCCTAAAATTCATTCATACTGATAATTTTACGCAACAAAATTTATTTCTTGTATAAAATTTTGGTCATGCATTAAAAATAATTGATTTTTCATGCTTGCATTGTTTGAATTATAATTCGAATTATTTGGTTGAAATAATTCGAAAAGTATATGCCTAGAAATCTAATTTGAATTACTTCGTATATGTTTATACAATAAATGTGATTTCTTGTATAAAACATGTGTATACATTAAATATCAGATTTTGTGTTATACTTATTAGATTAAAAGTTGTTTAAATAACTCGTGCAATAAATTTGATTTCTTTTATAAATTATATTAATACATTGAAAATACTGGATTTTCCATGTTTAATCTACTTGATTAATAGCCTGCAGTCTAGACCATTCAAAATTAATGCATAAAATAATTTGATTATTTTGATTAATTAATCTTGATCTATGACTATTGCTCCGGTGTTAAAACAATGGTTTTCGGATGAAGGCCCTATTCGTTGATGTGGAAGATCTTGCTAGCTTGAATGAGTTGTGTCCGAATTTACCTGCACAATGAACAATGTAACTGGCCTCGGGGGTGTTCCGAGGAAAGCTCCTCCGATGCCTAAGTAAGAACAATATAATACTCAGATTCTAGAGAGAGTTATCTAGAGAGTAGTCTTAAGGCAATAAATTGGATGTACCTTGAGGTGTGAGCTTTGACGGCTTATTTATAGTGTTTGTGTAATAAATGCCTCATATGTCATTTATTACCCGTTGGGCCTTGGGCTTTGTTGATGGCTGAATAACCTTTGGAGGGGTAAATGGCTTGATATGTTGTTGTTAGAGGTCATTGGGCCTTTAGACTGCTGGCCCAATTAGTTTCCAATTGGGAGCCCAAACATGTTGTGTTCTCCGAAATTTGCTAGATTTTCGCTTAACTTTCGACCTTCATGGTTCGTGGCTTGCAGATCGTGAGTCCTAGGTTTATTCCTTTAGAGCATTTGCATCCTTGACCTTAGGTCAAATAATTTCCCTCTCATCCTTCTCCTTCTTCCACCTCATATTCCACTAACTTGACATATCACTTACTTAAATCTCTCAATTTGCTTCTACAATCTTGACTCAAGGTCATTAATTTCTCTTGCCACTACTTTTTTACTTTTACATATACTCCATTTTAAATTCAACCTCCAAACACAATTATTAATTTAAACAAACGAAAAAATATGAAATTAAATTAACATTACATATAAATAAAAAAATGTAACGTATAATCTTAAACATACATATATAACACAATGAAGTAAAATTGATACATAACTGGATTGTTATCATGCAAAATGAAAAACAAAAAAAAAATTAATTACATACTTGCATGCGTGGCAGGTTCACATGAGCGCAACAACTTGAAATATTTGTTGCATGCATACAGTAATATAATCACGGTAAAAATTGCATTAAATATTTGCATGCAAATAGCCGATGCAACTGCAAGTGGAGTTGAAGTCGGTCCCACCTCCAATTTTAATGCACTTGACCTTGGGTCACATATGCGACTCGGGTCAAGTTAATTAAATTTTGACCCTTGTACACTGTCAACATTGTAGTCATTTTGTCCTGTCAATTATCACTTGACCCAAGTTACATGTCAAAGTTGCATGTGCTCTTAGAGTATTCTTAGCTAGTTGATCCGAAACCCTTGGGAAAATTACACCAAAATATCTGCAAGACATTTGCGTTTGGGCATATCCCAGAAAGATATTAGAGAATAGGAGGTTGGTGTAGCGGCAGTCTGTGAGGTATTTCATAATACCTCACAGGGTTATTTCCGTAAATTTACACCAATATCAAACAAATTAGGAATATGACAAAATGAGTAGGACAATAGGAAAAGGACAAAATTAATAAATAAAAGAGAAGAGAATGACAGAAAAAGAGGAGAGAGAAAGTGACATGAACTACCATTTCTCTTTTACAATGTACCATTCTTTAAAAAAGAAGTACCATTTTCTTTTAAAATGTACCATTCTTTAAAAAACAAGTACCATTTTTTAACAAAACACCATTTGTTTTTTACAAAATGCCATTCTTACTTAAAAAAATACCATTTCATTTCATTTTTTGTACCATTACATCATTTGTTCGATCCATAAGCGGTCCAAAAAAATATGACAGCAATCAGTTTTGTCTTTTCTCTATTTTGTCTCTTTGTTGGTGTTATGTTTTTGGTGATACATCACAACATGAGATTTTTACTTCCTCGTAGAGAAGAGTGTAATAAAAGCAATATGTTCGTCATTCGTATATTTACAAAAATTTATACTCCGTTATATATAACGGTCTTATGCATAACACTAACTTTTTAGCATGTGGATGTACACTACAACCATTTGACAAGACACAAATGCGTAACTGTTAATTGGCTATATATACTTTCCTATTTATTCTATATAAATTATGCAGTACCTAATAACTATGGAGTATCTACTATTGTTGCTATATACTCCCTATTTTTTAGAAGTCACGTATTGACAAACACAAATATAAAAGAAGCATAGTTGAATTTGATACAATAATGATACAAGTTAGGTAGTTGACAATAAAGAAATATAAAAAAAAAAAAAACAAGTGGGGTGTAAAAGTTACAAAAAGTGAAATTATTTATGATTTAGGCTGCGTTCTATTCACCTGATTTCCACTTATTTTTCCTGAACTTATCTTATCTGAACTTAAGTGAACTTATCTGAACTTATTAGAACTTATCAAAAGTTATTTTAGTTATAAATTGTACTTGGCCAACCCTTATTTTTCCTGAACTTATCTTATCTGAACTTAACTAAACTTATCTAAACTTATTTTTCCTGAAATAAGTGAAAATAAGGTGAACAGAACAGGGCCTTAAGTGGACTCATAGGAAAGTAAAAATAATAAATAAATGGGAAGTGGGTGTAACAGTTACCAAAAATGAATTGTGACTCCTAAAAAAACTACGGCCGGAAGTAGTAATTGTGACCCTAAAAAACGGCCGGAAGTAGTAATTGTGACCCTAAAAAAAATACGGAGGGAGTAACCATTATTAAAAAATAAGTATTTGATACAAATACATAATTCAATAATTGTATTTTGCGATGAAATAGTTATGTGTTCAATCTATATACTTCATCTGTTCCGGAAATATCGCACCATGGTTGACTTTTACTCCTCTAATCATTACTTTTACTCTTAATATCTCAAATCGTATGCAAGTAAAATTATAAAAAATTAATATTTAAAATATATATGTCGATACGAATCTAACATGACCTCACATGACTAAAATTTCCTTAGGTACGAATCACGTAAAAGGCCAAAGTTGTAGTGTAAATAGTGTAAAAAACAAATGGTGCGATATTTCCGGAAGTATTATACTAAGTCACAAATGTTTTTTCCCTGCAAAACTTTACATGTTTTGTTTTTTAATTTAATTTTTATTTATAAGCTAAGTTGTACAATAAATTCTTCTTGAAAATAATAATGATTTTAAAATATTTATTGTGGGTAAATTACAAAGTGACCACAAATTTTGTAGAATTTTTTATTGCATTTGAATGCAACACCTTTTACTCAAAATTTTGTAGGCCAGTTTTGATATTATTTTTTTCTGGTTTTATGTTTTTTAGAAACTAAAAACAAAAATATGAATGCTACAAAAAAAAATAGTTCCCAATTTTTCATGTCAGTTTTAAAATCAACATGCTTTTAAAAAACTTTAAATGAATTTGTGCGTTGCACGGGAGTTTACAAGTTAATTATACTCTCTAATCAAATAGTGATACTTGGAGTAGTTATCTTTTGTGATCAAATTAAATAAGTTGTTCTCAATTAGTTATACACACCAAAAAAATATCAAATAGTTATGCTTTCTAATTAAATATTTACACTTTGTCATCGTATTATTATATTTTTTAATAATGACATTAGTTGTCTCATACTACCTTCGTTTCATAAAGATCTTTACAGTTACTGTTTGCACAAATATTAAGACAAAAGTAGAAATTTTGGTTGAATATAATAAAAATGGATAGAGTAAGAGAAATGTGTAAAAAGATAGGTGGTTGTAAGAAGAAAAAAAAGAAGTAAGAGAAAGTGAGTGGGAAAATGTAAATATTATGGGGGTAAGAACGGTAAGGTAGTAAATTTTCATGTTAAAAAATAGAGTAAAGCAAAGTGTAAATAACATTATGAAACGGACTAAAACAAAAAGTGTAACAAAAGGTCTTGCATGCACAAGGTGTACAATAAATTTATTGTACACCAACATAACTTTTGCCCAGTTTTCTCTAACTTTTACCCAGTTTTCTCCAACTTTTATATTATTAAAAAAAAGTTGATAGATAAACATTTTAAAGGGTTAAATGATTAATTTTATACATTTTTAGTAATTTTGAAGATTTTTTTTTATTAAATTGAAAAAATTTATCACTCAAAAATAGATAACTTTTACATATATAAGGGTAACTTTTAAGCATTTTACGTTAACTTTGACTTCGGTGTACAATATTTATCGCACACCCCATGTAAATAAGATTTTGTGAAAGCGTAAAGATCATTTTGTAAAGGAGGTAGTAGGAGACTTGTCCCCATATATATCGATATACAGGGCCGACTAAAGGGAGGTTCAGGCGGACCTACAGCACTGAGCCACAAAATTTTGGGGCCCTAAAAAGAAACTATATATGTTGGTTAAACCCACAAGAACATATATTATATATTTAACAATTACGTTTTATTATGCATTATGTAATCTTTGTCCCAGTTGGTAGGGACTCATAAGTGTGGTCGCTGACATCAGGGTTTGACTTTTTCCTGCCCCTTTTTTTATTTGCTTTTTCCATGTGTATCAAACTTTTACATCATTTTTCTCTAACCATCACAAATAAAACATTAAACCACATTATTAATTTGACTCTATATTTTGTATAAATAAAACAATATTAATATAATACTTATGTGTTTTACATTAAATAATTACCCGTAAAAATTTATAGGGGCTCAATATCTGTATTTTAGCACAGGATCTCCAAATTACGGGAGACGGCCCTGTATATATATTTGTGGCAATCAATAAACAAACAAAAAATGAATAGTTATGTGTCACTCAATATCGTACCATTTTATAACCCTAAAAAATACCCCCTCAATTTATTTATTTATTTATTTATTTATTTTGGCCTGTTAAGTATCTTTAATAATCAAGGTCTAAATTGCAATTGACGAATTTCAAAGATAGGAACACTCCTAAAAAAGCACTTATTAAAATGTACAAGTATATATCATGTATATTCTTGGTATCCCCAAGTCATTGTCAATACCAAGTTACAGTATATTTGATGATCTAGTGGACTAGTAAAAATGAAAACACCCTACGATAAGTATAGAATATTTCTATCAGGGACATTTTGAATTTGGAATCCAACTGCCCTTGCGGCAAGCTCGTCAAATCGAGTCATCAATCGATTAAAGATCGAGCATAATCGGTTCGGGTCAAATTGTATAATGTTTTATGCAGGATTATTATATACATGCGGATTAAATGTGTATTTTTTTTGTTATTTTTGAATCACTTCAACTTTGTCAGATGTCAATCAGAACAGGTCAATTTTTGACATCCTCTACTGAATTTCAAAGAGTCTAGGCTACTAATTTTACCGGACTAATCCAAGATAATCAAGTTTCGACTCGATAGACAATTATCCTAAGAAATGTCATTGTCTAGGCCTTTTCGTCAAACACAACAACATCAAAATAACGTATTCAAAAGAAAAAGTAATATCGTTGGGTACGAGATATAGTCACACAATCTATTTTTCAACCATTTTGAAGTTTGATAATAAGTAAATTAAAATAGAATATATTGAATTATTGCTCGTGCCAACTTCTAAGAGGGACGACTTTAAAAATGCATTATTTTTGGTTTAATAAAAACTAAGGTCAACTAGCAAGAAAGCATAGCCAACGGAAAACATACGTGTAACTCAATATTTTGATAAATTATTGCACTTATTTTCTCAAGTTATAACATTATTATAGAATCAATAATGCAATAAAAAATAAAAATAAAAAATCAGATGCATTGATCCATTTCAAGTTTAACAGGGTATAACTCTTTCTTTGTCAACTCTAGCGTTTTAGCTCTTTTATAGATTTTTTTACATTATCCTCGGTGTTATAAAGAGTTGTCACATTATCTAAGTATCAATACATGGAAATTAAAATATTTGTCAACTTAACTAATTTTGTTTTTTACAAAAAAATAAATAAATTACTGTAACATATTTACAAAAAAATTATAGTACTTTGTATATGACGATCTTATTTATAAGATCAACTTACTCCTTACGTCCCAGATTAATTGTTACACTTATCTTTGTATAAAGTTTTAGGTGATAAATGGTTTTTTGGTTATCAATTGTTATTTTATTGAAAAAATAGATATGATAGGAGTCAGTGGGGTATTTTTTAATTGAATGAGAGAGGGTGTGGGGAAAAAAAATAGTGGGAAAAGAGAGACAATATAATAATTGTGGGGTCATTCTTAATTTAGAAGTGTAACAACTAATCTGAGACGAACGAAAAAGGAAAGTGTAACAATTAATCTGGGACGGAGGGATTATTATTTATTTTTAAATAAAAACTTGAAACTCTCAATAGCCAAAAGGAAGACACAATGAGTCAATGGTGACTTTAAATTTTGGACCAAATCCCACTATTGTGATAATAAAAAAAATAAAAAAAGGATTATTTGTTAGAAATGACCTTATAAAAGGTTGTTTGTGTGACAAAGGACCTTATATAACAAAAGTTGCATTTTGGGACCTGAAACTTTATTTTTTTTGTTGACTAGGACCACTTGTCGGATTTTTGGAGTTGACTCGTGTTTGACCCCTTGACTTGCACACGTGGCATGATATTCGTTAAAACAAATTAAATTAAAATTTCCCATTTCCCTCCAAATCCCAACTGGCCTATTTAATACCAAAAAAACAAAAAAAAAACAAAATGGTTTCATTTTCTCTCTGCTCGACGCCGTTGCAAGGAACAGAGGAATTTCGAAGGCAACGCAAACAACCTTCTCCAGTTCAAGTTCCACGGATTGTAAATAACACCAACGCGAATCAGGTACGATGTTTTTCCCTCTCAAATTCATACCCATTTTTCTGAATTTTGCCTCACAAGAATTAGGGTTTTTCGATTATTCATCAACACGGATTGGGGTTTTTCTATTTCGTAATGTTTGTGTGGTTTACCATGTCTTTGTCTCAACAGAAAACGGAAATTTGTGCTTGTGGATTTCCCGTTGTTCAAAGAACATCGTGGACACATGAGAATCCTGGGAGGAAATTCAAAGGTTGCAAATTCTACAACTTTGAAACTGGGCAAAGGGATTGTAATGCATTTGATTGGGTTGATGAATACATTCTTGGTTGGCAAAAGGACGTTACTAATCATCTTCTTTGGGAAAAAGCAGAGGCTTCTCATGGACATCAAACTTATGAAGGGAAGAGTTGAATTCTTGAAACATGCCAATAAGAAGGTGAATGAGGAGCATGAGAAGATGAAGTATGAGAAGATGAGCATGATTGCAGAAGGAAGGTCGAAGACAGAGATTAAGAACGATAATGTCTATATTCTTCTTAGTTTATGCGATGTTATATCCGTTGTGGTTAGTGCAATTTATATTAAAGTGTTTGGTTAGTTTAGGTGTAGGTGTGTTTCATCAGCGCGCTTGATTCAATTTTGCTTTGGTGTTGTAATGCGTTGGTAAATAATGAATAATAGATAATGAATAATAAAATATAAATTATAAATATTAATAAATAAGATATACTTATAGATAATAAATATAATGCATGGTAATGAATAAAATAAATTATAGATAATAAATTGTAATGTTAATAAATAAATAATAATGAATATTATAAATTATAAACCCTAAACCCTATTATATTAATAAATGATTATATTAATCAGCCAGATAGTTATTTCTTCTTTAAGAGAAGAATTTGGTCCACCCACAAGCCCAAACGACGAGCTCGTTTCTTACTAAAAACAAATTGATCGAGGATAGTAGAAGCGGTAACTGCTCTAGCTTATAAGGTGAATATTCTCTAATATTTCTCCAATGTTAGGCAACTCACTTATGTATAGAAAGTAGTGGATTCCAACACTTATAGATCCTTTTTGTTTTGGGAGAATTTACAAGTATTTGCGATAATCTTTTTTACCAGAGTGTATTGGACTGAAAGGAGCTGAACTTATTATTCGGACATGAACCGAACTTATTGAACCTAATCAATTCTAAGGAGTACGTATTTGTTCCAAACAACAACGTACTCATTCAATCAGCTATATATCAAGCCTACCTTATATATCAAATATCGTTTATGCACGAGATACGTGTGTTACATTTTATGTGTATTGTTATGGTACAAAAGAAATATTATTGTTTTTATTTAACAAATTTAACACGTTAGTAAAGGAGTAGCATAAATTGCATAAGGGGACACCAACCCCTCGAGAGTTTTGTTACAGAATATAGATTTTAATAATTAGCACCCTATGGACTGTATCAATTTTAAATGCAACCTTTTCAATATCAACTACCTTATCATTTTATTTTTTCCGTTAGTAAAGTAAAACAAAACTTGTTTTTGAAAGAACCATATATCAAGTTATTTAACCAATAATAATTTATTTAATTATTTACCTAATTAAAAATGTGTCAATTGTATGGTTAACAACCATTTTAGAAAGTTCTTTACAGTTATTATTTGCACGAACTCCAATGCAATATTGAACTATTAATATATCCAATTTCGTAGGTGAAAAAATAATAAAAAGTTGATATTCTGAAAATACACACCGAGACCAATCAAACAAGATCTTACATGTAACGTTTTAATGTTTACAATGATGAAAATTTACGGTCAAAGTTTCCATAATTTGAACACATATTCTAAAGTGTAAATAACTTTTAGAAACGGAGGTAGTATGAAATTTGACAACAAAAAACCCTTAAGGTGACACGTACCAATTTATATGAATGACGTATTATTTAAAGAAAGTCGGCCAAATGAAGACTTATTATTATATAATTGTTTCCTTAAGACGTATTATACTCTCCAGTCTCCCCCCTCAAATCAAAGCCATGGCCCTTAATATTACGGCCATTAAAACCGCCTCCGACGGCATTTTGCAAGGTGATAACGCCCTTCATACTGCCTTTCCGTTACTCATTATACAAACCACCTTAATCCTTGTTGTCACCCGCCTTCTCGCCTTCGCCTTCAAGCCCCTCCGTCAACCTAAAGTCATTGCCGAAATTGTGGTACGTACGTGCTACTTGTTAATAATATTCACCCCTTAATATTCGTTATATCAGGGTGTACCGTACATTTTTGCTCATTTTTCAAAATAAGCAAATAACATGGGGTATGTCCGTGGACCGTGGGCATGGTATATCCTGGTGTATAGCTAATATTTTCTATATATTTACGTTCCATGTACAATGTATGCCTACCAAACAAAGTTTTGTCTGAGAGTGATGGATAGCTCAGTTGGTTAGAGCTTCCATCCTGGTTCCAAGTGATCATGGGATCGATTCTCATCCCTGCCCTTTGTGGCTCATTCGCACCACAAAAAAAAAACAAAATTTTGCCTAGTGGTAAAGATTTGGCCTATTGGGATCAAACCCTTACTAGAGGCTCTTTGGAGGGTGATAATTTCTCTTATAATCCCCTGACCTGCAAAGCTGGTTGAAAATACCCGTACAGATACCAGTTTAGTATTGTCCGTCATTTTACCTTCTAAAAAATTGTACAAAATTAATTTTTTAGATTAGTCTAATAAGTTTAAATTTTTGTACAATGTTTTTGTAACCATGGCTAGGGAGGAATATTACTGGGGCCATCAGCGTTGGGCAGGAGCCATCAATACATGGATAAAGTCTTCCCCAAATGGAGCACACCAATCCTAGAATCCGTTGCCAGCATTGGCTTACTATTCTTCTTGTTCCTAGTAGGACTTGAGCTGGATCTAGGCTCGATTCGCCGTAGTGGCAAGGAAGCCTTCAGCATTGCACTAGCCGGGATCAGCCTCCCTTTCATCGGTGGCGCTGCAGTAGCTGTCATCCTCCGTCGAACCATCGAGGGAGCAGACCATGCCGGTTATGCCCCGTTTCTTGTCTTCATGGGAGTTTCACTCTCTATCACCGCCTTCCCGGTGTTAGCTCGTATTTTGGCTGAACTCAAGCTCTTAACAACCAAGGTTGGGGAAACAGCCATGGCCGCGGCCGCATTCAATGACGTGGCTGCATGGATCCTCCTTGCCCTCGCCGTTGCTCTTGCAGGGACCGGTGGGGAAGGTGGACATAAAGTCAGCCCGTTGGTCTCGTTATGGGTGTTGCTAGCCGGAGTTGGGTTTGTAGCCTTTATGTTCTTGGCTATAAAACCACTCATGGGGTGGATGGTTAAACGGTGTTCCGCCGAACAAGGGGTGGTGGATGAGCTGTATATCACCATAACCCTAGCCGGGGTATTGGTGGCCGGGTTTATAACCGACTTTATAGGAATTCACTCCATATTTGGGGCTTTCATATTTGGACTAATAATCCCTAAAGAAGGTGAGTTTGCAGGGAAACTCTTAGAAAGAATTGAAGACTTTGTTTCAGGACTATTATTACCACTATACTTCGCATCTAGCGGACTTAAAACCGACGTGACCAAGATCCAAGGGGCCGTGGCGTGGGGTTTACTAGTGCTTGTCATCGCTATCGCGTGCTTCGGAAAGATCTTTGGGACCTTTGTGGTGGCTAAGTTATGCCGAATGAAGGGCCGGGAGGCGTTAGCCCTTGGCATCTTGATGAATACAAAGGGGCTAGTTGAGCTCATTGTTCTCAATATTGGCAAGGAAAAAAAGGTTTGTATAATTACCTCCCATTTTATTAATTTTTATTATTATTACATTTTTAGTATGTATTGTTAAAGTCTTGATTAGTACGTTGCTTCTCAATTTGTCATCTTTGCACGTTCATTTTATTGTATATTGTATGCCAACTTGAATTAAACTTACATTGTTCACAAATAATGCATGCATGTTGATCAAACCCCATCTTAATTAACTAAAATGTTCAACTAGCTACAAATGTTGAAGAAATTAATTATAACTTCATCATGCATTTTGGTATCTTTGCTCACATGTATAGTTGGGTAAGCTTTGCTGAAATGAGCTAGCTAGGTTTTGTTTAAGTAAGGTCATGTTATCTTATACTCAAATTAATTTAATTTCCTGAAACTGAACTAGACTAAATGCTCTTGAAATGAGTTTGATTATGCATTACAATTAGTGATCGACAAATTAAACCCATAATATATAATTGAATAATTTTAAACTGATTATTTTCTTTCCATAAAACAATTAGGATTATAATGTTCTTGTACCTATATAATTCCCCGGCTTGTTCCATATAATTACTTGTAACACGTAGAGTTTTAAGCTCTATAAACGAATAACTATTTAACCATTAATAACTATAAGAAAAAAAATTCTATTTTAAACTTATATATCTAAGGTCGGATCCTAATAAGATCTCACATATATGACTACATTTTTCCTAAATATAAATCGATGATAAAGGGGATAAACAGTGCAAGAAATAGTAAAAGTCTAAATATGAAGATAATATTCAACGGGGAAAATATACATCCAAGATTAGAAGTATATTTTAAGGAGAATATGATGTACGGAATTATGTCCAAAGACACATAACTTCTTATGTTTTGAACCTTATTTATTCTAGTTATCTAAGACCCGGAATCTGGTTGTGTCTTTCTTTCAACCTTGTTAATTGGAAAAGAGATGTTATAAATAAAAATATTAGAAGTCAAATCTAGCTTGGTTGCCTTGATAATTCTTTCTAAAAATGTTGCCACACGGCCACACCACTTCCCTAAAGTTGTAAATTTATCAGAAAAATGATAATTTGGACAGACAAAGTATTAACTACATATTTTCTATCGAACGTATGATCATACATTTAACGCACAAATAATTCGTAGATATTGTGTAAATAGGATATTTAAAATATACTGCGTATTCTACTAGAGAATATTTGTTGAACTCTCATGAATAATGATGATTTTACAATAGCCACAATAAAATGGTAGCCATTATAATACAACAAATCTCAACCATTAAATAAAAGTTGACTAATCTAAATCATTGATTTTTGTGACTTTTAATTTACTGCAATTTATAATTTAATTAAAATAAGTTAATAAAAATAAATGCATTAAAAATACCCACTTTCATCCATGATCTAGAGCAGTTTCGTCTGTAAAAAATAAACAAATTTCTGAAAAGCTTCGATTTCATTCATGGTGGTCTTGCCAGAATTAAGTTGGAAAAATAAGTCCCAACATTGAATTCATATATATCATGTTTTCATCAATTGGTTAAATTGGAAAAAAAAAAAAAACAAATTATGTCACCAACACTGAGTTCATATATTTTATCAATTCGTTTTATAGGAAATTATTGTCATAACCATCATCATCATCATCATCAAGCATATATCCTACTCAGTAAGAAGTAATCGGATATTTAAATTTCCAAATTTATGAAAAGTTACGAAATTGCCAAGTCAAAATAAGAAGTTTGAGAAGTTCCTAAATGATAAGATAATTATATAGAAACTTTTATAATTTACAGGAAAGACTTTGAGAAAAATATGTTCATCATCCATACCAAGAAAAAGATGGAGTATTCATTGATGTTTTGAAAATGGATGAGGCGATTTTTTTCAAACAGGAACAAGAAAAAGGTTGAAGAGAGAGAAGAATATGATGGAGGATTTTTAATTTTTTTTTATTTGACACATTTTTTTTTAATAATATAAAAAGTCTACGTAACCAATGGTTCAGATAAGTCAATAATAATGAAGGGCTCTGATCTAATATATTGTAGTGGCTACCGTTTTATTGTGGCCACTCAAAAACCTTAACACAAGTTAGATGTAGTTGATCGGGAACTCACCTTATACTTAAAAGGTCGACCTCTCTCAACTGCGTTATGCTTGAAAGTGACTCAAATATTAACCTGTATAGTTGCCCGAGATAGGAAAAAGTAAAACATTATTAGTACATATGTAAGGTGTTTGTTTACTTAATATTCATCTTGCTATAGCTACTCCTACTTAGTAAACGCATAATGACAAGCTAGCTAGCAAATTATTGGGTGCCATATATCCACGAGTTAGTATTTGACACGTGACTATTCACATTCTTTGCTTTAACATTAACATAGTCTTCTAAGCTAGGCTTGATGTTCATTAATGGAGTACGCCTATTTTTTAATTATACTTATAGTAAGAATAATCTTGGAATTTGGTATCTTAGTCGTATATTGCGCGGTCATTGACTTCTTACACATTCAATTATTGATGCAAATAATTTTAACAATTACAGTATATTTTGCAAATTGCAATAATAAGTCAAGAATCTTAATAATTTTAAGCAACTTGAATAGTTTAATCATTTTTAAATATATTCCCTCATTTCTAAGTAATAAGCAAAACTTTAAGTATGAATATTTGCATATAATTGATTTAGATGGATAATATAATTATCTTACACTTTTAATTTTGTAATTAAACGTAGGATGAAGTGATGAATATTCATCGCTTAACTGGTCATACCTTGTAATATAGAACGAAAGTTAATTTGCTGATTTCAAGCTTCCACGTAAGTAAAATGAGCAAACAAAAATAGTTTTCATTATACCTTATGTGCATTTTACAAATTACAATTGATTATGAATATAAAATTGTCAAACACAAAATATAATATATTGTGACAAATTCTGAGTTTAGGGAGAGTATAGGATATATTAGTGATACTATTACACTAAACCATATTAACTCGCACGTAAACACAACTACTTTGTCGTCTGGCCTAGAAGTGGAGTTCACAACGTCAACAAATCTTCCCTGATTCATCCATAGCGGTTGACTGGTTGTGATTTTATTATATCCTTCTCCCAATAATAGAAGTAATAAAATTAACAATTATTTATTCCTAGAAATATTGTAAACATGCATGTCGGGGAGGCCGGACAATTAGCAACTTGGTCTTGTGTAAAATTGGAAGTTAGTATTTAAAATAACCAAATTAACAACCAATTGTCTGTTGGTTCAGTGGTGATTGAGGCTGAACTTGGTAAGGAGGACCCGTGTTTGATCCCCCGCAACAACAATTTGGAGGGGACTGGAACCTATCAACTTAAAACTCGTCCCGAATCCGGATTCACCCTAAGGGTGAACCGTGGGTTGAACACCAAAAAAAAAAAAACCAAATTAACCAATTGAGTTCAATAACAGACGTACGTTAATAACCTTAATTTACTTCTTTTTTTTAATAATAATAACCTTAATTTACTTTTATTACAACAAGTTGGATTATGTATTCATTTGAAATCTACTCTTTTTAACTAAATGATTTGATTAACGATTACCTATAAATATATTAAGAATAACAAATTTGAGTCACGATTAAAAATACCATCACCAATTTATTTTCTTTTTGTCTATGTCATCACTTACCGAGTCACGATGTAGGCTTTAGGCTTTTCTTGAGTCTTGACACTATGTTCTACTAGTACATCTTACAGAATTGACTTAACAACATATAACAATCACTCAACCGGAATTACAAACCTATATGCGGTCTGTGCCCAAAACTGGATAACCCATTTTCATCCTCTAATTTCTACCGACGATTTAAGAATTAAGGTTTTGTGGAAATATTTGATAAATGTATATTTATATATTAAAAGGCGTTTATATTACCGTTTATTCGCCATGTGGCACTATGTTCAAGTGTTTCATTATATGTCACACATACATATATATATATATATATATATATATATACTTACACATAACATGGTTAGTGCAGGAATCGAACTCATGACCTCAAGTTTAAACAATAAAGACTTTAACTATTGGGCAATACGTACTAAAATTACAAGTTATCTTTTCAAAAGAAAATATATGCATAAGAAAATATAATCAAAGAATTACTCTGTCATAAATTTCATATAAAGTCATAACCATAATACATGTACGTAATAACCCGAGGCATAACTCGGACCCAAAAACTAGTTAAATTACAAAATGTTGATGTGTTTGGAAATAGTTGCATACTCCTCCTACTTCCGAATAAATGTAACAGTTCGATTGTCATAATTGCACACAATTTTGACCAGTAATATCTATAATTGGTCTACTATTAAAAGTTATGAAATGTTGGTATTATGAAAATACACACTGTGACAATCCAGTAAAATATGAAATCAAAGTAAGTACTCGGTATATAGAAAAGTGTAAAATTTCAAATGATACATTTATATATTCAAAACCAGATGGAGTCAGTGGCATATATATTCTTTATGGTCGGGGTGGGTCCAACCCCGAATGGAAAATTCCGTAGTGTATTGTTTAGTTCCTCCCACCTAAAATTAAATTTGAGTATTATTTTATAAATTTCATATGACATTGCTGAATATTTACATGATTTTTAGTTAATAACCGTTGCTAATTGATTCCATATTTTTGCATGGTTGGGGGTTCAGGTTCTTAATGATGAGATGTTTGCAATTCTAGTGTTAATGGCTCTCTTCACCACCTTCATAACCACCCCACTAGTGATGGCCATCTTCAACCCTGCAAAACACGGCAGCGATATCGAAACCCAGAAGAGGAAGCTTCAACCAGATACTTCCATACATAAAGACGACACTAGCTCAACCTCCAAATCCAAACAACAGTTCAGAATCTTAGCCTGCGCTCATGGGCCGGGTAACGTATCCGGGCTCATCAACCTCATCGAATCAACCCGAAGCAGTGCCGTAAAGAGCAACCTTAAGCTCTACATTATGCACCTTGTTGAACTCACTGAGCGTTCCTCCTCCATCATGATGGTCCACCGCCTCCGTCGAAATGGACTCCCATTCATTGACCCTACCCGACGACGTAGCCGGGTTGAGGTCCACGACCGCGTCGCCTCCGCTTTCGAGACGTACGCTCAACTAGGACATGTTATGGTCCGTCCTGTCACGACTATTTCTGCCCTTTCAACGATGCATGATGACGTACGCCACGTGGCAGAAGGAAAGAGGGTGATGATGATTATACTACCGTTCCACAAGATGTGGAGAAAGGATGAAGAGAGTGGGGAGATGAAGATGGTTGAGAATTTAGGGCATGGATGGAGAGGGGTGAATCAAAGGATGTTGAAGAATTCTCCTAGCTCGATTGCGGTTTTCTTGGACCGGGGTTTCGGTGGCGGTCGTGTCACCCAAAATGAATCGACATCACAAAGGCAGCTTGGTGTATGTGTTGTGTTCTTCGGTGGGCCAGATGATCGAGAGGCTTTGGAGCTTGGAGCCCGGATGATGGACCATCCTGAAATTCGGGTTACGGTTATAAGGTTCATAGAAACCCAGGGAATGGATGCTAACAGTGTTAAGCTCATGCCGTCGCCGGAAAAGTGTAGTGACAGTAATTATACGTTCTCAGTTACTGCCATGAACACCACTGAAGAGAAGGTAAACTAGCTGTTTCTTTTATCAACTTATTTTGTGGGTCTAAGAATCTGTTCTGTTCGACTTATTTCAGACAAAATAAGTTCAGATAATATAAGTTCAGAGCGTAAATGTTTGTTGAACTGGACTTATCTGAAGTGATTTTTGAATAGACCCTCTTAGGATAAATTTTGATACTTTGTTTGGCAATGCAGGCAGAAGATGAGGTAATGGTGGAAGAATTCAGGAACAAATGGGAAGGAACGATGGAGTTCATACAAAAGCAGGCAAACAACATTGAGGAGGCAGTATTAACACTAGGTAGAAATGGTGAGTACGACCTGATAGTAGTAGGCAAAGGTCGTTTCCCATCTACAATGGTAGCGGAGCTAGCAGACCGGCAAGCTGAGCATGCTGAGCTAGGGCCTATTGGAGACATATTATCATCGAGTAACAACGGCATAGTGTCGTCTGTGCTGGTTGTTCAACAGCATACTATGGTACATGTAGAGGAGATGCCTGTTTCTAGAGTGGTTGATGGTGAAGACAACCACAATGATGCTACCAATCAAGTTTAACTTTAATAATAAAATCCCCGGCAAGGGTAATTGTTAATAGTGAAATGGGGGTGTTGTTAACGAGCCAAACTTGCTCGTCACATACTTGAGATTTGGATTCAGTTGTCCCGGCTCATTAATACCCTTACTTATAAAGGATGATAAGCAACTTAATTGATCAGATATTGAGGATACTATCATTGAGTATTCTTGTACAGACAAAATACGAATACTGTGAATATTCTACTTTTTAAAATTGCAATGTATGTTACCCAAGTGTTTTTCTTTCTGAAATGTAAGTATTAAATGTTGAAATTTTCTCATTCTTCGTTGTGCAATCCCTTAAATATTCAAATTTAGATCACAAACAACCATCTAGTAAACCTCTTAGGAGTACTTTGAAAAATAAAACAAAAATATTCAGCTCTTCCGTTCTGTCTGGTATTTTACATTTCACGGCCAACACATCAGATTCTTGTCTTCTGCAAGGATGCTGGGCAACCCTACCTACTGATACATTATAGGGTCCCCACTTTCTCATGTACTATATTAATTAAAAATATATTGAAAATCCCACTCATGTACTATATTCCATTTTCCTATGTACTATATTCTCTTTCACATTTACTTTATTCCACTTTTCCATACAAATCAATTATCATTTGTACTTTATTCCACTTTTTCATGTACTCCCTCTGTCTCTTTTTGTTTTTTACGTTTTCCTTTTTGGATATTTCAAAATATTCTTTACATTTCCTTTTATATTATCACATAAATGCCATAATATTCTATCAAAATCTTGTCCAACAATTATTTTAACCAATTAAATTCATTGAGTCATTTAATCTCTTACACTTTTACATTGGGACATTAAATATTTCTCATATTCCCAATATCAGAATTTTGATAAAAGTGAAAACATTATAAATAAACGTAATTTGTCTTGTTTAAATAAAAAAATAAAAAATCTCTAACACACATTAATTAATCGTTAAAACGCGTGAAAAATATCAAACGTAAAGAACAAAAAGAGACGGAGGGAGTACTTCCATTTTTCTTAAAACACGTGTTTTTGGTCAAACAGAACTATAGTTATGGGACGGAGGGAGTAATGGAGATAGGCATCCTACCATCTAACGGAGCTCAACGAAAAAAGTAAATAATAGATACATGCAACAAGCTTATGAGTTACCTTGGTTCAAAGCTCTAGCAATCCATGATATGTGTAGTTTAGTGTACGTGCTTTCATCCGCTCTTCTTCTATGCTGTGTTCATATCGCTCCGTGTTGAGATTCACCCTTCATATGGTGGATAGGTATTCTAACAAATACTTGAGCACTTAACAGCTGCACTCAAGAAAGAAAGATACTTTCAAGGCACAAGACTCCTTCTAGGTGCATTCAGAAGTATTAACAAAGAAACTCATCCAAATCCAAAGGAGAAAGATAATGACAATTATGATTCCAGTGACAAATTAAACAAGGGATGTCCTATGAATCTATGATACAGGTTATATAAGTAACAAAGTAGTAGAAAACAAGAAAATTTATCATTGACAAGAGTCGCTAGAAAAAAGAAAAAGAAAAAGAAAAAGCAGTTGAACAATAGCAATAGTGAATCCGGCTCAACGTCACAAATAAGATTCTCTTTCCAAGGGACAGGACAATCCCAATTCCTGCTGTGGCAATTGTACACATATAGAATAGACTACCTTTGTATCTGACAAATAACACGATAATCCTCAGAGGAAGCCGCCTTCCCCCCATTTAGCATCTGATTTCCCAATGTGACCAGAACTTGTTTTAGTTGAGTTCTGATGGAAATTGTCAAAGCCGTCTTCTTCTTTGGGGTCATCCCAACCAGCCCAGTCATCATTACCATTACCATTACCATGGGAAGCATAAGATCCTCCCTTTTTAGAACCTTCCTTCCAGTCGTCCTTTTGGTCCCAATCATCCCAAGATGCAGAGCTCACTGAATTATTATTTTGCCTGCCAGATGAAGATTGGCCCCCACCACCACTGCTGTTCCATCCCTGGGATTCTTGCTTAAAGTCTTGATAATATCCATTCCTTTCATTTTCAGTCTGATGTGGGTTTTCAGTCTTCCAGTTCACTCCTGTCTCCCGCGTTATCTCCTCAACCTTCTGAGAAGCTATTGCCATAACACCTCTCATTATGCCCCATGTCTTCTGACCTATCTCTGAAGTCTTAGCTGTCACAACATTTACAGTTTCATTCACCTTGTAATCATAGCTACCTTCACGAACCTGTAATATAACCATAATTTACCACTTTATATTTCAATCACCTTAGAAAAACAACACAAAAAATGATAATTCAGTAAGAAAATCACTAGTTTGTACTGTTAACAAGTACATGGCCGGATGACCAATAACCAGAGAAAAAGAATGAATAGGAGAAACACCAAAGTTCTCAAAAATTAAGGATAAATCTAGCCTGTTTTGAACTAGTTGTTGCAACTACAATTCTGCAACTCGTCTAGCCCGCAGATAAACACCTAAACACACCCTACTTCAACTGTAATAGTTAAGGACTCATCATACTATTGCCCAGCTCTAATTTTCAGCTAACCCCTCTATCCACATATTCTGTAAAAGAAATCTATAAAAATAAAGGAAGAGAAAACAAGAGAATTATGTGAATATGCTCAAGTCAGTCTACAATGCCAAAGCCCAAAGTCCTTCAGAGTTGAGAATCTGTTTCATGAATGTTATTCATATATAGGACATTCCTTGTGTCAGAAATGTTGAGCCTTGGTGTCTGGTATTTATAAATGCACTGGCCATACTCAACACTCGTATCTCTGTCTTGAGTAACATAAACCCAAAGATGGCTTGTTGCTTACATAGTTCTACTATCATTAAGAAAAGTACAATGCTGAAAACAGAAAAGATAACGATAACCAGCCTCTGAACATGATGATCCTTGACGTTAATCAACAAATACTCTAGAAATTTTCTGGTATCTAGAACTTGCCAAAAAAAAGTATGCTAGAACATAAATGTTTTTAAGAAAGATAAAAATTAACACCTAAAGGGTATTTACACATGCAAATACTATATCATCTTCGAATTGGTAAATGACAAGACGTTTACATATCAACAGACCCTCGCAAATTGGAAATTGAAGTCACTAAGGCTAGTTTCCATATCCAGATCCATCAAAGTAAGACGTGTGACCACAAGAAACTTTGGATCTAAAATCAAGAATCCTAAGAAATACTGTACAATATCCACTACTAGAGTGCCCTTTCCATGGCATTACACCAAAAGTTATCTTCAATAAACAACTCAGAACATCAGTATCCTATGCCAAAATATGCTATCAGAAAAAACTGTTACATCCCAATCATATTCCAACCTCTTTATCACACACACACACACACACACACACACTTACACGCATAATTCTTGGAACTGAATTACCCAACCCCTCATTCAGCAAAATCTATTCAAAATGTTGGAGAACTTCTTATTTTTTTATCATAGCAACTTTGTCCGGGAAGCTTGCCTTCTCCATGAATATGGGAAATAGAGGAAGAGAAAATAGGTTTTTTTCATGATACAAGGACATGTGGAGAAGAGGGAGGTGTAATCATATAAAATAATCCTGCCTGCACAAAAAAGTAATATGCCGAACATGCTTTCAAAAGCATGAATAAACACAATGAGGAATTTTTACTTCAGCATTATTATATATTTATTTAACTTCATTATTATATTACTCTTTAACTTCAAGAGGGACTTCTGTTATAAAATGGCATGCAAGGAACAACAACTTGATATTCCTTTAACAAACAACCTTTGAGTAAAAAAACAACTTAATTTAACCCCATTACATAAAAGCGCCATATTAAGGATATCAAGAGAAGATAACTAGGTCCAACAAAGTAGTCAACAACGGCCAAGAAAAAGGACTTCCACCACATATTAACTACAGCACAAGACCCGTGATATTATGACTATGATAAACAAACAAACAAACAAAAAAGAAAACATGTACCCTACAGTCCTACCCCTCTCAAACATATTACAACAAAATTTTGCAGATAAGTTGAAAATTTAGAACATTCAATATTTAGACATCTCATCTATCAAGACTGTAGAAAAGGAAACCAGTCTAATGGAAACGCTATGGGATATGAGAGCCAGTCACCCAAACACTCAACTGACAGATTATGGGACTAAATCTAGACGCTTAGCAGGTCCAAAGTAGTAGGTTCACAATTGGGATGTTAGAGTTGTGTTTCAATACACTTTGACCCTGTTGAGGAGCAACGATAAAATATTTTTTTTGGGGAATAGTTGTCAGATAATGCAAATTTTAGGCCATCTCTAATGTCAGAATACTAGAAGGCTGGCCAAATTTCCATTTAGAAATTAGAGTACATGCATCCATAACCTATTAAGAAGTAAAATCTGGCTAAAATGCAAAACCAACCACACTAAACTGTTGACGGTTGTGGAATTTGGTTTGTATTGATGCAATTTGAGTACCTATCAAACAGTATTTTTTTATTTAGATTTTATCTAAAACCAACAAACTACATCACATGAGCACTTAAACATTCATGGTTACTCTTTTCTCAATATTAATCGCATGCCCTTCAAGACACCGCAAAAATACATACCTACCAATAGAACCAAAAACAAAACAAAAAACATCCAAATTGCTAACAAAATTTTAAACATACCGAGTTACATTGATTTCGGTGGACTCTTCATACTTCATAGACAATCAAGAAAAGTTTAAGCAGTAAAATCTAGGCATAAACAGTTTAGACATGCTTTTTACCAAATGACAACAGCAATCATCAAAACCCACAGAAACTATTGAGAGGCTTACAACCCGTTCCTTTTAGTATTGAGGTAATAGAAACCAGGTTAGCAAGAGAAAGATTGGCAAGATACCTATCACTTTCACTAATAATATCATATTACACCAATGCTCAGCTTTGGGTTCCTTCTGTTCACCATACTTTAAGAGTTACATATGAGGTTACTAACAGAATGAAGGAATGTCATTCTGCATTATTGGCAACGGATAAGATCTTGTAGATGACCATAGGAGAGGCCTCAAATATAAACTAAAAGAAGATATTACTACTTAATGTAAAAGAATTTCAAGCTAAGATAAAGTAGCTAGAGTGCTACTCCCTCCCCCATCCCCAATTTTTACTTTGTTAAAAGTTCTATTGAGAAATTTGGTAGATTTATCATTAAGCGTGTGGGATGGCGCAGTCCATGTTATCAAAAGAGGAAATGGAGCAAGTTCTTAGGGATGGCCCAAAAAGGAAGATGGGGCAAACTTTTAGGGATGGAGGGAGTATTGAGTAATGCTTAAACTTCTATATTAGGATTAAGACTGAAGTAATACGATACATGACAAACATTATGTCTAATATCTTGGGGTCAAAATTGAGAAGTTCATAGGGATGTAATAGATAACAACCTAAGAAGTAAAATCCACAACATCTACCAAACATCTGTGATCACACTACTAAAGATCCGTGATACATCAAGGTCCAATGGCACATCAGCATCTGGAGCTCGATTTTCTATCTCTGATAAGTCTTACATGTCGCTTACCATATAAAATACAATACATATATTCTATTTTTCAAATACTAACATGTAATTAAGGGTAAGAAAGGGTGGATCACACAATAAGAATAATTAACTTCCAAAATCTCAAAGTTTAACATGTATATTGAATGAGTGGTTCGAAAACTACAAGTAACAATCTAAATTACTAACTACTAAAGAAAAACTAATCAAAATATATAGAAGTGAGAAGTCACGAACTCACGACAAGCAAGACTAATAAACTCCATAAGCACTGGCTTAAACTTCAGCTTCAGAATTATAAGATATATATTAACATAAACCTTGAGTAATTCTTGGTTCCAATCAATAGGTTAACTTATAGAGACTTAGATAACAAAGACACCCTATCGTAAGCTATGTATGAAAGTATAGTATCCAAACACAGTATACCGAGTGCAAAGCTATCTAATTGTCAAAGAAGTGGCCATTTTTAACTTCCTTCCGATTCTGTTGACCAACATAATGCAGCTACAAGGTAACCAATAGAGATAAACAAACAGCTAAAGAAAATACCATACAACAAATTCAGAAGGGGAAATGTTAAGACAACTAGATAGTCGCAACCACGGCAATAAATCTCAGCAAAAAGAGAGTGCAGCATTGTACAATGGACATTCATATAAATCAACAGCAATAGTACAAGAGACGTGGAAATAAGTATACTCAATAATATCTGAGGAACCATTGTAAGCAGAAAAGGAAGTCAAAACCAAAGCAATCTTAACAGCAATTAGAGATATTATAAGAAAAACAATGCTCAGCTCTGAACATGTTCTCTGTGCAATTCATCATAACTGACAGTCTGACATCAAAACATCAAATAATGACAACTACAACAGCAACAACAAAATGATTAGCATCAACTATCATTATTACCATCATCATCACCAAGCACATTCTGCCAGTACAACAAAAATTAAAACAGCTGTCAAGGAGATCCCATTCAAAGAAATTCCATGTTTTACTAGGAATTACACTTATAGCCAAAGCAACAGCACAAAAAAATCTGTAAATATAATCTTACCTTCGAAGTAATATCCTTTGTGCTTGCTTGGACAACACTAGCAGCTGATTGAGCAACCAAAGACAACTTCCCAATTCCCTGATCAATCATTTACCCAAAAGAACAGGACTAAAAACAATCATTCCAAAAAACCAATAAAAACACATAATCCCCAATAACTGAAACCAAAAACACACCTGAGAAACAACAGAGAAAACATCACCCTGGGAATTATTATTCCTGGGCGTCGGGTTAGGGTTAGGGTTAGACCCAAACCCAACATACTTTCCTCCCTGAGAAGGAGGGACACCATCCGGTCTAGTCTCGTTCTCTGCCAACTTTCTGGCAAAAAAACTATCCTTATTGGCCGCGGACTCCTCCAATTGCGACCGCGTAAAATCTGATGATGATCTCGACTTATGAGGACCATGATTCCCGTTTCCATTCCCAATTCCATTGTTATTCCTGAAATTTCCAGTAGACTGATTCCTCCTCATATCATTCCCACCACCATTCGACGATGATCGAAACGAATCATCATTGTCCCAACTATCCCAACCCCCACTATTACCGTTACCACTACTTCTCCCACCACTCCCCCCACCACCGCCCAGAGGCGGCTTCCTGCTCCCCCCACCAACCGATTCCTTCACAACAGGTGGGTCCCGCCACGACCGGCCTTCAGCGAGAGCCGATACCTTCTCCCGATACACTGTAGCGGCATTCGAGTTGTACTTGGGGATAATATCGGTTTCCTTAGGAATACCATACTGAGCCAAGAACATGTTTAGCTTATCGTTGCCGCCAGCCTCCATCTTCTTGAGCTGGATCTCGGACCATGAATCCATGGTAACAGATCTGACAAAGCTGATGTGAACGCCGAGACCTCGATGCTTCCCTGAACACTCTAAACACATGAATATGCCGTAAGAGACGGATGCCCATTGTGGGTTTTTCTGGGAACAATCGACACAAGTCTTATTGCCTGATTGCGATTGCAAGTCCCTCAATCGTCTTGATGCGCCCGCCATTGATGATCGTTTCAAGGTATTTTCTTCTTCCTCCTCCTCGTTCCTGGATTTTGGGAATTGGGAATTTTGTGGTGGGGGGAGGAGGAAGAGAAGGAGAGATCTTTGGGAAATTTGGGTGAATCGCGCGAAAGAAGAAAAGGGAGGGGAGGAGAGAGATTGGGGATCACCGACACCGTCGATCCAAAATGGAGGAGAGAGAAAGAAGGGTGGGTGTTTGTGATGGGAGTTTTATTGTGCTTTATTAGGTGTTTGTTTGTGAGTGGGAATGAAGCTGTTTATGAATGTTCTTCGTTCATGACTTGATGAGTCTTTGGTTCACGAAGGCCGGATATGGTCGAGTTGTTAACCGTTCTATTCTAGCCGGTTTGTGAATCTGTGATGACACGGCGTACTGGCCCTCGCTTTTCATGAATATACCTTAAACTAATCTATCTATTACTTTACTATATACTAAAAGAGACACCAAGAATGACACGTGTCAATTCCTGGTGCGATTTTTTCCCGCTAAAAACCACTTTCCCAAAAAAGAGTATCTATTTTATTTTATTTAATTTTTATTCTCCACCTTTTTTATAACTATGTATGTATGGAAACAAATTTTAGTTTATAAATTATGGAAATAATAGATACGACGTAATAATAATTATTCTAAATTTGTAATATTTTATTCAAATGCTATATTAATAATGGAAAATATATCACTCAATATTTTGGTCAAATTGTTATATCCATTTTAAATATGCATATTAGATGAATAAATTTAAACGAGTATGTTAAAAATGTTATAACTATGCAGTACTTTGGGAGATATTCAGTTAAATATTTTGTGAAAAAAATATCAAAATCCGTTCGTGCACGGGATCTAATCTAGTGTACTTATGAAGTACTCCCTCCGTTTCTTTTTGTTCTTTACGTATTCCTTTCAGGGTGTTTCACAATGTTTGTTACGTGGGAGAACCTTTCCTTTTATAAACTTATTACACTATCATTTTTTGTGCTATCTTTTAATTTTAATTGGTCCAATTTTTTCAACTCATTAAATATCTTTGCAATTTCTCAAGTATGTTAAGTTAGCAATTTTTGTGTTTTTTCTTTATTGGTTCATTTTGATAAATAAAACAATCTTATTAGTTGTTGTATTGATTAGTGGATTGAGGTTTTACTTGGGTTTATTTTTTAATAAAAAATCTTTATTATACGTTAATAAACGTACAAAAGTCCAAACGTAACAAACAAAAAGAAACGGAGGGAGTATATTAGTTTTTTCAAGAGCTTTGGGAGCAAAGGAAAGTTCAGTTATATAATTGAATATTAATTATTTATAAAAAATAGATAAATATGGTAAAAATATAAAATTCACTTCATAATATTTTAAGATAAAAAAAATAGATCGAGTTTTAAGAAAAAATAAAATATTGATTTATCAATTTATATAAACTCAATTTTCTTCTTAAAAAAATATACAAATAAACTTGATACTCTCGTCCCATGGCTCTTGTTACTGCGCATACTTCATCATTTCATGTATTTCATTTTTAATTTTAGTCAAGTTATTTTATTCTTTTCCGTTTATTATAGTTTTTATAATTTTATTTATCATCATTAGATTACTCCTAAGCAGTTTGTTTTGATTTTGAAGGTAGTCATAATCTGCATTTTTTTAATTGAATTTTTCGGGTATGATTTGTATGAATTTATTTTTAATAATCATATTAAGTAGAAGAACTATCAAAATAGATTGATTTGAAAATCTAATCTAATCTAATCTATATAATTAAAGCGGACAAATGTGTTGCTCTATTAGAGCGCCACGTAGAAAATCTAATGATTTCTACCAATGAAAAATAAGATTTCTAATTTATTTTATACTTAAAAAAAATATGTGTGTCACATAGATAAATAATCAGGTGACACGTAGATGTTTAATTAATATACAATTCCATCCAAAATCAAACACGCTAATAATTAAAAAAAATGAATCTAAAATAAAAAGTCAATCCAAAATCAAACACTCTAATAATTATGGGCCGTGGGTCTTGCTCGCTCATCGCTGCTGTTGCGCTATTGCTTGCTTCTGCGTGCTCGTGCCCAATGGGCTTGCCTTGCTTGCTCGCGAGCTTGCTGGCTCGTTGGGCCTTGCACGCTTACGTGCTTGGCTCGACGGGCCGGCAACTCCGATGCCCTTCATATTCGCGATTTAATATATTTCCGATATATTATTTATCGTTTCGTATACGATGAATCACCGTCGTACGATACGATTTATTCGTGTCGCCCAGCTTACGAATATTCGCGATACGATATACGATTCCGACAAAGGTCGTATCGTATAATACGTTTCCAACTAATTCCCGAAAAGCTATTAAATGAATTTCCGATTCATTTAATCCGGTGATCTGTTACGTGTCATTGGTGTGACCTTGTAGGTTCAGTCAAGAGTAAGTTGTGAGTTCAATATCCATTAGAACTCACTGATCAGAAGCATTGCTCCAGCTAGCTGTTCCGATCACTTGATCTCACTGAATTAATTGTTCGCAATTAATCTGAACCTTGGTATTAGACTTAATGCACCTTGGGTGAAGGACATATTTCCTTCGGCTTGGGCAATGAACAACCCTAACAAGAACCCCTTTAAACATGTGGAACTTAAATTACGGAGAAAGAGAGAGAGAAGGACGGTAAAATCACGACTTGGTTGAAACAACCTTGTGAGCATAAACTCACAAACAAACTGACCTACCAACGATGATTCGATACTTTCAAGAATGAGTACAATTTTGACCATATATATGAAGACTTAGTAGTTTGATTTCTTGCTTTTTCTCCTCTTTGTTTCGTCTTTAGCTTTGGTTCATTTAATTCCAAGGTTCTTAATTGTTGTTTTGAGAATTATTTTTTACTTTGTGGTTTGTTGTTTGCAATTTGGGATAGATGAGTCATATAGTTCCTTGTGGTTTTTCAAAAGTTGGTTATTGGTTGGATGTGCATGGTGGGTTTGTTCAATGGGGAGGAATGCAGAGGTTGTGGTTTTGGGTTTAGGTGAAACCCTGACTCGTGTAAGTCAACCAACTTTGGATATGATTTTGGTCCTAGTGTTTATCCTACCCTCGAATGTGGTATTTTGGGTCCTATGATGGAGGAAGACGGTTGTAAGAGTTGTTGTGGAAGGAGAATTCGGTTTTGGCCATCTCTCGTTCCAAGCTTTTAGTTGGAGGCATTATTTTCAACTGAAACTTCGTCACGTGTACCCTTTGATGCACTCCCACTAGTCGTTAATCATGGGAGCGACACACAAGAGATACATTTTTCTCCACTTGACTAAATCCTATGGCACTACACAATGTATAGTAGACAAGGGGTAAGTAAGGGGTCGAACTCTGGGGGATCAAGCGTTTTCTACACTAGCAAGGGACATCCACTCACTAGACACTTTGCTTAGACACAACAATAAATGTTGAGTTGTTTGTACAACTTGTCACCAACTGTACAAACAAGGGTGTAAACAATAATAAGGGGATAGGAATAGGAAAGACGGATTCCTCCTAGTATTGTTATGGCTGAAGGAAATAATGCCCTTGGTCCAAGTATGCATTCTATGTTAAGTCTAATAAATGCGGTTCAGTATTAATTAACAAGTTAATAATTCAGTGAGATCAAGTGAGCTGAATGCCTAGCTAGAGGCCGCTTCAGTTCAAGTGGAATTAATGATATTAATCCACAGCTTACTCTTGACTGAACCCGTAGGGTCACACAAATAGTACGTAAACGGATCAAGTATTTAATGGCATTAAATACTCCATCTATGAATATTCGGAACCGACGGATCTTGGTTTCAGTGGGAGCTAAGATCGTCACAGGCAAGAAATGAATACTCCGGAAACGATGATATTGCCGGAAACGGAAATATGGATCGTATCGGAAATATAAATATTATCCAAGTCGTAGATGTTGCCGGAAACGGAAACATGGTACGTATCGGAAAATATTATCGGAAATGGAAATATTGCCAGAATCGGAAATATTGCCGGAAACGGAAATATTGTCAGAATCGGAAATATTACCGGAATCGGAAAATAATTCCGGAAACGGAAATATTAAATATTTGTTCGAAACGGAAATTAATTCCGGAATCGGAAATATTAAATATTGTTCGTATCGGAAATGAATTCCGGAATCGGAAAATTTAATCGGAAGCGCATCGTACGAATAAGCATCGGACGAGGCCTGCCGGACGAGGCCTAGCACGAAGCCAGGCCATCGCCCAGCAAGCCAAGCGCGCCGCACAAACAGCCACGCCAGGCCCAGCGCAAGGCCAGGCCCAGCAGGCTGCACAGCGCGCACAGCGCGCACAGCACGCGCAGCGCACAGCGCGCGCGGGCGCTGCTTGGGCTGCTGCTCGCGCGCACGCATGGGGCCCATCGTGGCAGCCGTGCGTGTGTGTGCAAGTGTTTGTGTTCGTGCACGTTTCCTAAAACATGCAGAGTTCGGTTAATGATTAAATTCCTAATTCTATTTGATAAATTAATTAAATTAGAGTTCTTGTAGGATTCTAGGTTTAATTAATTTGTATCTGAATAGGATTTCGATTCCTTTTCCATACCCCTATAAATATGAGGCTAGGGCTCACAATTTATAAGAAGTTTCAAAGTATTCAAAAGTGAGTTTTTTGAGAGAAAATTAAAACACACATCTTGCTCATAAAAGTGCCGAAATTTTCTAGTACCTTAAGGGCGATTCTAGTTGGTCAATCTTAAGGCGGATCCGGACGTGCTGTGGACTATCTACGGAGGGACGACACTTGGAGTCCTAAAGACTTGTTCTTGTTCGGTTCGGGCGCAGCTAGGGAGGGCACGCAACAAAGTGTATGCATCTAAATTATGCTATATGATTATGTGTAAATAATATGTAATCCTGGGTTAATGGTTGTTTCCGCATGATTTATGTAATATCATATGTATCATAACCTAACAGTGGTATCACGAGCCCCTTATTATTTTCATAATCTAAATTGCATGAACATGGTTAAATATTACAAATTTGCAAGAATTAAAAGGGGTGATTAATTTTCGTAATTGTTAATTAATTGCAAATTGCGTTTATTTAATTATACGTACGCAGTTTTTCGGCAGTTTCTTCGTTACTCATCCGAATTGAGTGATTTTTGTGTCAATTCCGCATGTAAAAGGCATTCTAAAATTTTGACAAAAATAATCTTTTTCTGCCGAACCCAGAATTCTCAAATTCGAAGCCTAACTATGACTTTTCGAAGGTTTTAGTTTTTCGAATGCAAAATTTCGTAAATTTAAGATGTTAAATTAAATATTTGCGATTCTTGTTGATAAATCTTGAATTTTTGATTGACCTACTGCATATGTTTAACAAGTTTGAATGCCTAGTCTTGTTAATTATGCAATCTAATTTGTAATTATGATTAATTTGTTGAAAATTAGAATAATTTAGAATTAATTTGATTTTCATAATTAATTGTAATTTAATTAGAAACCTATGATTAAAAACCACCATAAAAATTGTAAATTTATGATAAATTTTAAATTTTTATGACCTAGACTTGAATCCATAACAATCGGAAATCAATTGGATAATAAATTTTCGATTTATCGCCCTACAATTATGAAATTAATATTATTTATTAATTTGTCATTAATTTTAAATATAAATTTTAAATTTTTATGCGATTCGTTCATAAAACTTGCACGCACGAAGCAATGGACGCTTCGTGTAACCCTTAAGGGGTGTTGTATAATGCGGGCATGCGACGACGAGCAAGGGAGCTCGTCGCCCGTGCGGCACGAATGCAATGAGCAAGGGCGTAGTGCACGAGCACAAGGCAGCAGCCCTGCCTTGTGTCGTGTGCCACGAGCAATGGACGAATGGGCATGGGCGAAGGGCGAGCCAAGGCAGTCGCGTGTGGGCAGCAAGCGAGCTGCGCCACAACGCGCGCTGCCTCGCACAAGAGCGCGCAGCCTCGCGCGCAGCGAGCGCAAGCTCGCGTGCCACGAGCGCTGCGCCCAGCATTGCTCGCGCGCACATCGAGCGAGGACTCGCGCGCACAGCCAGCATTGCTCGCGCGCACAGCGAGCGATGTCGCACGCCCAGCGAGCGATGGCTCGCGCGCCCAGCGAGCGATGTCGCGCGCCCAGCGAGCGATGTCGCGCGCGCACTGCGAGCGATAGCTCGCGTGCGATGAGCGCTGGCGCGCGCAGCAAGCACCAATGCGTGCGGAGGCTTGCGATGGGGATGCAGCAGCTATGCGACGAGCGCATGGGCTGCGCGCACATGGCCAGCAATGGCTGTGTGCGTGCGGCCCATGGGCGTGCAACGCGTAGGGTGTTTGCGTTACGATTAAAGATCGTTTTGAATGTTTAACTTGAAAATTTCAGTTCACGTAATTTTAATTAATTTTAAAATTAATAATTTAAATTATTTTCTTGGATTTTAATTTTGAATATTGTAATTATAATAAATTTTATTTATTCTAATTATTTTACTAAAATTAAAATCATGAATTAATTTAAATACGACTGAAATTAAATTAAACTTTTTGGATTCAATTATAAATTGATATGAGCTTTAAATTTTAATTAAATTTGTATGTTTCCGGTTGGACTAGAAATACATTTTTATGTTTAAAATTAGTAAAGCATATAAATTTATTGGTTTAAGTGGGAGCGCTTTTTAGTCATAAACTCTTGATTAGGTCTACAAATCCTTAAGGTTAAAACAACTTGATTAGAATTAATAAGGACTGAATAATTGGTAGATTATTGGTGCCCTTGATTAATTGCTGCAAATGTTTACGTGATGCATAATGTGTTTTACTAACCAGCTATGTGGGCCATTCATGATAATGAATGGGTGAATGGTATATATTGTATATGTACTGTTTTGCAGGTTATGAAGTGACTAGTATGGCCCAAATAGGATAGAAAATATGGTCTGCGTACCATTAATTTGAATGTAATTGGTCTAAAGTACCAAAGTTATTTTTTCAAATATGGTCTGCGTACCATCAAATAGTTGTAATTAGTTATAACTTATCCTATTTGAAGAAAATGGTGCCTCCCACGGAGATTTTCAAGACGGACTTTGAAGTCAAAGCTTCAAGATGAAGTCGGGCCATACTAGATCACATTTATCTTATGCATGCTTTAAGTTATTTATTGTTTTAAATATGTCTTAAAATGCATGAGATCAAAAGCTTGATTATGTTGCATGATTAAGGATTTTAGTTCACTTAAAATCTAACCAACATAGTAAGAGCCTTAAGTTCCAAACTTAAAAATTGAGTTAAAAGGTGCCATGCCAAAATATACACTTGCTTGGATATCCTTTACATCAATCTAGTAATAGTTTTCGCTCAGCGAGGTGTTACTTATTGGTCCTAAAGGGGCAAGGTACACAAATAATTGTGAGTACAAGTTAGTTTTGGTGAAACTCAACGATATAAGTAAGGAGTCCTTTTATGTCGTGGCAAATTCGATAGGTTTACCTAATAAGTTCTTAGACGTACCTATCAACCAAGAATAGTTTCTAGACTATTAGCAAAAGGCTTTTGCTTACCTAAGATGTTCTAGGATTAAGTCGACAAACTGTGCTTAGTTCTTCAATGATTTTAGGATCTTGGAATCATTTTATTCACACCTGCCGGAACACATAATTTGAATAAAATGCTTAATAAACATTGAATTATGCATGTATGCTAGAATTTAAGTTTATTAAGAGAAACTGTGAATGGTTATTTATTTGTTTATTCTTTTCAATTGTAGTTTTTAATATGGCAAACAACAATTCATTCAACATTCGATCAATTCTCGAAAAGGAGAAGTTGAACGGGAAAAACTTCCTTGACTGGCAAAGGAACTTGCAAATAGTTCTTATGCAGGAAGAAAAGGAGTATGTCCTGGATGAGGCGATGCCCGAAGCTGCAGGCGACGGGGTCACTCAGGCAGCCCTCAATCGTTGGATTGATGCCAACAAGGATGTGAAATGTCTAATGCTCGCCACCATGAGTGCGGATCTGCAGAAAACGTTCATCAACTCAGATGCTTTCACAATCATCAGTGAGTTGAAGAACATGTTCCAAGATCTGGCTCGAGTCGAAAGATTCGAGACTCATAGGCAAATTCTTGAGACCAAGCTTAAGAAAGGCGAGCCCGTAAGTCCACATGTTCTCAAAATGATTGGACTCATTGAGAATATGAGTCGGCTGGATCAGCAATTTTCTCAGGAAATGGCTATAGACACCATCCTACATTCTCTTCATAGCGGGTATGATCAGTTCAAACTGAACTACAGTATGAATAGTCTGGACAAAACGCTCACTGAGCTTCACGGTATGCTGAAGACCGCTGAAAAGACGCTCAAAAGTGATAAGCAGGATGTGCTTATGGTGCGTGGGGGCAAGTTCAAGAAATCTGGAAAGAAGAGGAATGCTAAGAAAGGTGGCAACAAGGCCAGCCCAACTAAGCAAACTGGCGCCAAATCTGCAAAGAGGAAGGTCAGTCAACCCACTTCTGAATCCGAATGCTTCTACTGCAAGAAGAAGGGGCATTGGAAGAGAGATTGCTTGAAGCTAAAGGAAGATCAGAAGAACGGAACAGTCGTTCCATCTTCAGGTATTTTCGTTATAGACTGTATACTTGCTAATTCAACTTCTTGGGTATTAGATACAGGTTGTGGCTCACACTTATGTTCCAATCCACAGGGACTAAGAAGAAGTAGAAAGTTAAGCAAGGGTGAAGTCGACCTACGAGTGGGAAATGGAGCACGGATTGCTGCATTAGCTGTAGGAACTTACTATTTGTCGTTGCCCTCCGGGCTAGTTTTGGAACTGGAAGAATGTTTCCATGTTCCAAGTCTTACTAAAAACATCATTTTAGTTTCTTGCTTAGATGCTAAGGGATTTTCCTTTATAATAAAAGACAATAGTTGTTCGTTTTATTTTAAAGAGATGTTTTATGGATCTGCTAGATTAGTCAATGGACTTTATTTATTAGATCACGACAAACAAGTATATAACATAAATACCAAAAAGGCCAAAAAGGATGATTCAGATCTCACCTATCTGTGGCATTGTCGATTAGGCCATATAAACTTGAAACGCTTAGAAAGACTTCAAAGAGAAGGAATTCTAGAACCATTTGACTTAGAGGATTATGGTAAATGCGAATCATGTTTACTTGGCAAAATGACAAAGCAACCTTTCTCTAAAGTTGGAGAAAGAGCAAATGAACTATTGGGTTTAATCCATACAGATGTATGTGGACCAATGAGTACAAATGCTAGAGGTGGTTTCAGCTACTTTATCACTTTCACTGATGACTTCAGTAGGTATGGTTATGTCTACCTAATGAAGCATAAGTCTGAATCCTTTGACAAATTCAAGGAATTTCAGAGTGAAGTAGAGAATCAATTAGGCAAGAAGATTAAGGCACTGCGGTCTGATAGAGGCGGTGAATATCTGAGCTATGAATTTGATGACCATCTGAAAGAATGTGGAATTCTATCAGAATTGACTCCTCCTGGAACACCACAATGGAACGGTGTGTCAGAACGGAGGAACAGAACCTTGCTAGACATGGTCAGGTCAATGATGGGTCAGGCCGAACTTCCATTAGAATTTTGGGGACATGCACTAAATACAGCTGCACTCACTATAAATAGAGCTCCGTCTAAAGCTGTCGAAAAGACTCCATACGAATTATGGTTTGGAAAGCCTCCAAATGTGTCTTTTCTTAAGATTTGGGGATGTGAAGTATACGTCAAACGATTAATTTCAGACAAACTTCATCCAAAATCTGACAAATGTATCCTTGTGGGCTATCCAAAGGAAACAAAGGGGTATTACTTCTACAATACATCTGAGAACAAAGTGTTTGTTGCTCGAGATGGTGTCTTTTTGGAGAAGGATCACATTTCCAAAATGACAAGTGGGAGAAAAGTAGACCTCGAAGAAATTCGAGTCGAACAACAAACTCTAGAGAATGCTCAAGATGACATTCAGGATGAAACTCAGAGATCTTTAGAAGAATCTGGTGAGAATCATGGTCAATCTAGAAATGTTACCCCGCGTAGATCGCAAAGATATAGATCTCAACCGGAAAGGTACTTAGGTATTTTGACGAACGAGAGCTATGACGTTCTATTACTTGAAAGTGATGAACCTGCGACTTACAAGCAAGCTATGACGAGCCCTAGCTCCAAGCAATGGCAAGAAGCCATGCAATCTGAATTAGACTCCATGTCTGAAAACCAAGTATGGGATTTGGTCGATTTGCCAGATGGCTACCAAGCCATTGGAAGCAAATGGGTTTTCAAACTGAAAAAGGACAAGGATGGGAAACTTGAAGTTTTCAAAGCTAGATTGGTCGCAAAAGGTTACAGGCAAGTCCACGGTGTGGATTACGATGAAACCTTTTCACCAGTTGCAATGCTAAAGTCTATTCGAATAATGTTAGCAATCGCTGCATATTACGATTACGAAATATGGCAGATGGATGTCAAAACTGCTTTCTTAAATGGCGTTTTAACAGAAACTGTGTTTATGACACAGCCTGAAGGTTTTGAGGATCCAAAGAATGCTAAAAAGGTATGCAAGCTAAAGAAGTCAATCTACGGATTGAAGCAGGCATCCAGAAGCTGGAATATACGTTTTGATGAAGCAGTCAATGACTTTGGTTTCATCAAGAACGCAGACGAATCTTGTGTATACAAGAAGGTCAGTGGGAGCAAAATTGCTTTCCTAGTATTATATGTCGACGACATATTGCTTATCGGAAATGACATTCCTATGTTGAACTCTGTCAAGATTTGGCTTGGGAAATGTTTTTCGATGAAGGATCTAGGAGAAGCACAATACATATTGGGCATCAAGATTTACAGAGATAGATCTAAAAAGATGATTGGACTTAGTCAAAGCACTTATATCAATAAGGTGCTTGATAGGTTCAAGATGGCGGACTCCAAGCGAGGCTACCTACCCATATCTCATGGAATGACTCTAAGCAAGACTCAGTGCCCAAAAACACTTGATGAGCGTAGACGAATGAATGGGATTCCATATGCATCATTGATTGGTTCAATAATGTATTCTATGATATGTACACGCCCGGATGTTGCGTACGCACTCAGTGCTACGAGCAGATACCAGTCAGACCCAGGAGAGGCGCATTGGACTGCTGCCAAGAATATTCTGAAGTACCTGAAAAGGCACAAAGATGACTTCCTGGTCTATGGTGGAGATGATGAATTAATTGTTAAAGGCTATACGGACGCAAGTTTCCAAACCGACAAAGATGATTTTAGATCACAGTCTGGGTTTGTCTTCTGCCTCAACGGAGGAGCAGTAAGCTGGAAAAGTGCTAAGCAAAGCACCATTGCGGATTCTACAACTGAAGCGGAGTACATTGCTGCACATGAAGCAGCAAAGGAAGCTATATGGCTAAGGAAGTTCATAGGAGAACTTGGTGTAGTCCCCTCCATTAAAGGACCAATAGCCCTGTATTGTGACAATAACGGAGCTATTGCACAGGCAAAAGAGCCTAGACACCACCAGAGAGTCAAGCATGTACTTCGTAGATTTCACCTTCTACGAGAGTTCGTTGAAAGAAAAGAAGTCGAGATAAGCAAAATTGGAACTGATGACAACATATCAGATCCATTAACTAAACCTCTGCCGCAGGCGAAGCACAACTCGCACACTGCAGCTATGGGAATCAAGCATATTGGAGAATGGCTTTGATGTCTCTATTTAATGTTTTAAAGTTTTAGAGTTTAAATCTTTGTAAAACATTATTGGTTAATCATTCACAATAAATGAAATGAATTCATTTTTCCATTTAATTTGTGGTTTATTAAATGATGAGTCCCTTCAATTTGACGATATATTCAAGATAGACTGTCAGGACCAGTCCTGTGACTAAGAAATGTCTATCAAGTGAACTTGAATGTCAAAGGTTGAAAATGGTCCCTAATCAGAGTTTTCTATAAAATTGGACGCATAGAAAACGTTAGACGATTAGAATGCAAGATGACTAGTAGTTCTGTTTCTTGAACTATGTGGACATGGCAATGTCATAATCATTTGCATAGATACTTACTTTGGGAAGACTAGTATCGGACAAGACCTATGAAACTTTACTGTAAGAGATGAAAATCTGTCATGAGTAAATTTCATTAAATTATTAGACACTAAATCCTCAATACCTGAGTGATTTGAGATTACTTGTTTGAGAACTGGTTGCTTTGACGTTGACCAACCGTCGCACCGTAAAAGGAGGCTATAAAGGCAACGCTCGGGTAATCACCTATCAAACGAAGTCTAATCTCAAGATCGCAAGATTGGGATTGTCCTCCCATAAATCGGGATGAGATGCTTAAAAGTTGTACAAGGCCACTCGGAGAGCTAGAAACTGTGAAATGCATGGCCGTGCTCGGATGAATCATAGGCTATGATTATCTGTTTATTTGATCAGTTGAACTCTGAAACCGAGAAACACCTCTGGACATAATAAGGATGACAACTCTTACCTTATGTTCAAGAGCAAGCATCGAGCGACAAAGGAATTAGGAAATGCACACTTGTCCCTAAGGACAAGTGGGAGACTGAAGGAAATAATGCCCTTGGTCCAAGTATGCATTCTATGTTAAGTCTAATAAATGCGGTTCAGTATTAATTAACAAGTTAATAATTCAGTGAGATCAAGTGAGCTGAATGCCTAGCTAGAGGCCGCTTCAGTTCAAGTGGAATTAATGATATTAATCCACAGCTTACTCTTGACTGAACCCGTAGGGTCACACAAATAGTACGTAAACGGATCAAGTATTTAATGGCATTAAATACTCCATCTATGAATATTCGGAACCGACGGATCTTGGTTTCAGTGGGAGCTAAGATCGTCACAGGCAAGAAATGAATACTCCGGAAACGATGATATTGCCGGAAACGGAAATATGGATCGTATCGGAAATATAAATATTATCCAAGTCGTAGATGTTGCCGGAAACGGAAACATGGTACGTATCGGAAAATATTATCGGAAATGGAAATATTGCCAGAATCGGAAATATTGCCGGAAACGGAAATATTGTCAGAATCGGAAATATTACCGGAATCGGAAAATAATTCCGGAAACGGAAATATTAAATATTTGTTCGAAACGGAAATTAATTCCGGAATCGGAAATATTAAATATTGTTCGTATCGGAAATGAATTCCGGAATCGGAAAATTTAATCGGAAGCGCATCGTACGAATAAGCATCGGACGAGGCCTGCCGGACGAGGCCCAGCACGAAGCCAGGCCATCGCCCAGCAAGCCAAGCGCGCCGCACAAACAGCCACGCCAGGCCCAGCGCAAGGCCAGGCCCAGCAGGCTGCACAGCGCGCACAGCGCGCACAGCACGCGCAGCGCACAGCGCGCGCGGGCGCTGCTTGGGCTGCTGCTCGCGCGCACGCATGGGGCCCATCGTGGCAGCCGTGCGTGTGTGTGCAAGTGTTTGTGTTCGTGCACGTTTCCTAAAACATGCAGAGTTCGGTTAATGATTAAATTCCTAATTCTATTTGATAAATTAATTAAATTAGAGTTCTTGTAGGATTCTAGGTTTAATTAATTTGTATCTGAATAGGATTTCGATTCCTTTTCCATACCCCTATAAATATGAGGCTAGGGCTCACAATTTATAAGAAGTTTCAAAGTATTCAAAAGTGAGTTTTTTGAGAGAAAATTAAAACACACATCTTGCTCATAAAAGTGCCGAAATTTTCTAGTACCTTAAGGGCGATTCTAGTTGGTCAATCTTAAGGCGGATCCGGACGTGCTGTGGACTATCTACGGAGGGACGACACTTGGAGTCCTAAAGACTTGTTCTTGTTCGGTTCGGGCGCAGCTAGGGAGGGCACGCAACAAAGTGTATGCATCTAAATTATGCTATATGATTATGTGTAAATAATATGTAATCCTGGGTTAATGGTTGTTTCCGCATGATTTATGTAATATCATATGTATCATAACCTAACAATGGCAAGTATAGGTCTCTCTACTCTACTAAAGCATGGTAATTTGGCGAATTACAATTTAGTCTAGGGAGCATTATACACTACTATAAACCATTCCGACCCGATGGTCAAGGTGTGGTTCAAGAGTCTAGCGTTGTGTTTCCAATTTTCTACCTAGGTTCCTGATGGTCACGGTGACAAATAGGTAAATATAAATGAGGATCAACACACATCATAATCACGCTCCTAGGGTCGACACGAAGAATGTGCGCTTTCCCGTGTCAATAGGGAGTGTTGTGGTGTCAACGGCTTCGTGCTTAATGCCTATCTAGGAGAACAACTATATCACATGAATCGCTCTTTTCCTTGGGGTTTGGAACAAGGCAATAAACAAGAAAGACATGATCCTAAAGCGTCTATCATGCAAGCTACGAGCAACTTAAGGTATATAGCAAGCAAGGGTCAACCTATATAAGGAACCTAACATGGAATTGCTTCGAAAGTGAATGTTGGCAAGAAAGGAGTTCGGTTGTCTCTTACTTGCGATTTTTTTGCAAAAGAGAACGAGGATTTCAGCACATATTTAGGTTTTCTGACTGTGCGAAACGCGTTTGGAGGTGTGGATCACTTGCGATCCATTCAGAAATCAATAAGAACCTTTCCTTTACCGAGTGGTTTCTCTACTATACACTACAAAAAAAGGGTACATATTTAGATAGAGTATTTGCGACGGTGTAACAAAGAGACGCAAGATATTTTGAGGCGCGAATATAACTTTGCAAATTGCGACGCTGTACAGAGTCGCAATACATTACGACGTACTAAAGCGTCACTATTTACAAATAATTTTTTTTTGGAACCCACGTGTTTGTAACCGCAAAAGGAAATTTCGCCCAAATATTTGGCCAAATATTTCGCCCTAAATATCCCGCCTAATTCTCTTATCCCTGCTCCCACGATTGTCAGATTCCTTACACAACCGACTCAACCTAACACTCCCAAAAATCAACTGCTCGGTGTTCACTGAAACTTCAAAACATAAACCCCTAAATCCCCAAATGCGTTTTCCAGGAGCCAGTGTTCTTCGTTTTCCCTAAAATCCCAAATTCGTTCTCCCTAAAAAATAAATCAATAGATGCTTAGATATTTCGTTGCTCTTGATTCTCTCCCAAATTTCTTCATAGATTATCCTAATTTAGTCGAAAATGATTGAATTTCTCAACTTGTTTATGCTTAGTTCGTAGCCTTGGGGGATTTGTTCGAAAAAAACCCGACTTTTGCTGAGATTTGTTTGAGAGAAGAACGATTTCTGCTGAGATTTGTTCGAGAGGAGACCGATTTCTGCTTACTGGTATCATACTATCATCTACTTTCTCCGATTTCAATTTCAATTTTCTGCAATTTTGAGATGTTAATGGCGGTTTTCTGCAATTTCAATTTCAATTTTCTGCAACTTTTTATTGGTTTACACGCATTAATTGATATTTGTTCTTTCATCTTTGGTCTCCTCTTCTTCGGCTGCTAATGATGAAAAACATAGTAAATTCAATTATTTATCGCATCTTATTTGTGTGCTCCAATTGCTCTTTGTTGATCCTTGAATGGAAAGGGACTATGTGTGGTATTTGTATGGTTTGTTAGGTAATAGGTAGTCTCTTTGCTAGTATAATGTTTTGTTTTTTATTTTTTTCCTAGTTTATCGTTTTTTTGTTGTTTTTGATGATATAAGTTTGACCTTAATGCTTGTTTTTCATTTGATTTTATTGAGATTAGCTGAATTTTGTTGATGGATATTTGATTATGATTTTTTCATAGTATTAGTCTACACTGAAAACCAACATTAGTGCTCAATCAATATAGCCAGAAAATTCCACATCCTCTGAAAAGTCTAAAACGCTCAAGAATATAATATGAAAAGTCTAAAGGGGAAAACACCTTCAGGCTTCAGTGAAGTTTTCTATGATGATGATCTCGTACTTGTTCTATGATCTTAGCTTTAGTATTATGATCGTGAGTCATGACACTGTGTCGACTTGCCTAAACATGCCCTTAGAGCTTTGTTTCTTGAGGCAAGAGAGTGTTAGTAGCTAATAATTTGGTGACATCAAATCTGTTCTTATCCTAATAGATGATTTGTTTTAAGGTAACATGATTTTCCCTTCCCCCATGTGGTTGAGCAAGTATGAAATCAACAGACCCACTTATTTGAATAAATTAATATTCTATAACACTTTTATAGTAGTCTATTCTGAATCCTAGTATATCCAAGTCTATTGTCTAGTAGTTTATATAAAAATTCAATAAGTTCTGATCATTTTGAATTAGGTCTAACCCATTCTGCTTATTAGGGTGATCTTCAGTTTTGGTTGAAAGGTCGAACCCATTCTGCTAGCTAACTATTGTTTCTGCTAACTGCTAACTGCTGCTAATAAGTTACATGTTCATGTGATGTGCAGTGGCCTTTTATATGATTATCTTTTGGGGTTTAAGAACTTTTCTCATCCTCGTCTTGCACATATCTGTCTAAGTGTAAGCTCTAAATTCTGCTTGACCTAAAACAAATTACTCCGAGAGTCTTTAGTTGTAATTGTTTTTGTTTCCCCTTAAATTGTTGTTGCCTCGTGTCTAAATTGCTTACTGCTACTACATTAACTGCTGGTGCTGCTAAGTGCTAACTGCTAACTTCTGTTGATGCTAATGCTACTGCATTAATTGCCGCTAACTGCTAACTTCTGGTGCTGCTAAGTGCTAACTGCTAACTTCTGATGCTGATGGTGCATGGTTCTATTGGATGCAGGTCTTGATGGTCGTTGGAGCTGGACGGGGGCCTCTTGTCAGAGCATCTTTAGAGGTTGGTCCAGATATGTATCTGTGCGAATTCGCTGCCCGCTCGTACTGCTTGTCTTTTCTTGTGTTGCTGGAAGAATGAGCTCTTGGTTAGGTAATATCCTCTTATCCAAAGGCCCGAAAACAAGATAAACCTCTTTGAAAGGGATTCTTTATTTCACTAAAAAATTATGAAAGAAAGGGGATTTGCCACTGCAGGGACATTATAGGTGTTTTCTAGTCTTATGATGGATACATTCACTCGCTTTTCATATCATAAAAGTTTTAGCTTGATCCTTATTTGTAAGTCCAGAGCAATGTTAAACTATGCCTCATTAAAGCCTCGTTTAGTTAATGCTATCTTGTTGAGATAAAATGATCTTCGAACTCCCTCCAATTGTGTCCACTAGTGGAAAAACAGTCATTTGCGTCGGTCATTTAAGCCCATTTACGTCGCACCAATGTGCGACGCAACTGGCTGCGACGCAAATGAAAAAAGTCATTTGCGTCGCACTTTTGGGCGATGTAAATAAGAGTCATTTACGTCGCAGATTAGCTAACCTGCGACGCAAATGACCTTTTTTTAACATGCTGAAAAGTCATTTGCGTCGCAAATTAGCTAAAACTGCGACGCAAATGACTTTTTTTAAAACATGCTGAAAAGTCATTTGCGTCGCAGATTAGCTAAAGTGCGACACAAATGACTTTTCAGCATGTTAAAAAAAAGTCATTTGCGTCGCAGTTTTAGCTAATCTGCGACGCAAATGATATTTCAACATGTTTAAAAAAAAGTCATTTCCGTCGCAGTTTTAGCTAATCTGCGACGCAAATGACTTTGGATATTCTAAAAAAAATGAGCTGCTGGTTTTCTTTAATCCACAAATTAAATAAAATCAGCAGCTTTCAATACTACCAAAACACCAAATGCACACATAGTGATATTCAATTTAAACAAAATTCCAGAATGAAAAAAGTTATACTTCAAATACACAAACTACTAAGTACTAACCAGTATTCCAGTCACAATAAAATAGAATTTCAACTTGTAAACAATCTGAATTTTCTAAAAATATGCATATTTACACACAAATACCAACCATAACACCAAAATCAAAGAAGCAGCTATTAGGTTGCAAATAGTCTGAATTTTCCTCTCAGACACAAGTCACTATACAGAAGTATGAGCCAGCTGGTGACATTACTGCTTTGCTGATTTCTTTCTCTGTAAGCTTCAAAAAAGTTGACACAAAATACACATCAAATGACATACAATTCCAGAAGAAAAAATTGATAATAATCAGATGTTTCTGGTCATAATATCTAGAGATTCAAAATGACAGAAATAAAACCAGGAAGACAAAGATTAAAAAAAAAAAATGTTAGTTCAAGCTTATATAAATCCAGCAGTTCAGTATCGTGCTCCTGGCCTTATGTTTCTAACTTGATGCTATATTTTTCGCTGTAAACTTGCTAGTCATTATCTGCTTGCACACTCTTTACTTCTTTAGATTATTAGAATCTCGCCTGAGAATGACTGATTACATTCCCATTAATTGAATGTAATGAATGAACTTGCAGTTTTGAATTAAGTCACATTTTCTCAACTTGCAGAAGTCATTTATCAAAAAATAACTTGCCGGTTCTGTTGAGCTAGTAACCCCAGGTAATGCTACTAATAACTAGTCATATTTCCATTCTCGTGGATAATTTTTCCTTGAGTTCACCTAGTTAATGATCCAGCTTCTCTTCCCCCCAGTTCCAAAGGTTCATCATTTAGTGTCAAGATGACAACATCTACCCATTTCTATTTAACATCTTCATCTAGTTAATGAAACCAGGGATTCACTAACCAGCAGGCAGGATATACTTCTGTTGTTGACAATCTTTATAGCTGTGGGCCTGTGTGAAGGGTGCTAATCTGCTTATAACCCATTTTAATTCCATTCTAGAAAATCTGTAATTAGGTGGGATATAGTTGTCTGTGTTACTGGTGTAGGCTTCTATGAAGTAACTTAACAAAATTGAATAGAAATAGTAGTATAAGCTTTGCACTGACTTTTAGAAAGTAAGAAACCAAAGCAACTAATCCCCCTGTGAAAGTGAATTGTCGTATAAATTATTTTAACACAACTAATGATAATTTCATTTTAGAATAAGATCAATAAGATCTACAAAAAAATATTGCATAATTCCAATCCATTAGTTCTAACATTGTAGTAAAACCAAACAATTTGGAACCTGACATAGAAAAACCCCTAAAACCCCTAAGTAACCAAATCTAAACCATCATTCACACCTTCCATAGTGCAAAACATTGTCTTTTCTTACAAGAAAGTTCTGATCAGATCAATTCTTATTATTTCTGATCAGATCAGTTCTGATCAGTTCTGCCTAGGTTTGGATTTTGTCTGGGTTTTTTTTTCTGTTCATCTTGAATACCCATCTAAAAGGATACTTTAATTTGTTGACTTAAATTTTATTTTAAAGTTACCGCATTGAAAGGTTATAGGTAAAGGGGGACTATTTTGGGAAGGGGCAATTAATAATTGGTATTATATATTTTGAATAATTATCAGTTATGATTATTTTGAGAATACCACTAGTAGTTTGGATTATTGTTGTTAATTTTCCCTTGATTTTAAAATATGTTCATAAAGCTTTTTATATATATTTGACATATTAAATTTTCTTTGCAGATTATTGACGATTAAGTGGTAATAGTAAATGTAGATCAAGAGATGAACAAGTTATCTTGAAGCTAAGCTAGCATAAAGATAGGTTTACTATAATTAGTTTGTTCGTAGTCAGGAAGTTGTTTTTATTTAGTTTTGGACTATCTTGTAGAAAAAATGATGCTAGTTAGAAAGTTATTTTTGTTTTAAAACTCTGCGAATTAATTTAATGTATAAATTGTTATCATTTTTTCTAAATTAACTATGTTATCGCTAAGTATATATGAATCAAAGTATAGTATGACGTGGTTATATATATATGTTGTTTTATGATAATGTACGTAGTAAGTTAATACTTGTATTTGATTATGATTATCTATGGTCAATATGAATTTTTATAGATAATTCCTGATTTTAGATTAATTGATATATATATACATGAAAAAAATAATATGATGGAAATTGTGACGCTCCAAAGGGTCTAACTTATTTTGGAGGGAATGGGGAGAACTCGTACGAAAGTAAAGATAGGGACTCTAATAAGAGTCTATATATTTCGGGTGCGAAAAGCATCGCTATATGGTGGATAGTGGCGGAGAAATGCGTCTATAAGCGTGCAAATAGTTACGCTTTTTTTAGTCTAAATATTGCGACTACCTATAGAGTTCCTATATCCTAAATAGTGGCTGCGAAATACATCGATATTTTTGCAAATTGTGACGCTCTAAAGCGTCGGTAAATAGCGACTACCTATAGAGTCCTTATATCCAAAATAGTGGCTGCGAAATACATCGATATTTTTGCAAATTGTGACGCTCTAAAGCGTCGGTAAATAGCGGCAATGAAAATTGCGACCCTTTACCAGAGCGTCGCTATGTGAAATAGCGACACTATTTTCCGTCGCAATTTGACCCAAAAAGCGTCACAATGTGCCGCGTTTTTTTGTAGTGATATATCCGAATTTTTCAATGCCAGGATGGGAATAAGAGTGTGAGGGTTATTTGTTTCATTGCAACTCTTTGGGGTCTTTGGTTAGCACGTAATAACCGAGTTTTCAGGACTGAACGCGGTGGGGTTCCCGCGGTGGATATTATTATCAGGGATGCCTTGAAGCAGCAAGAGATCTTTGGCAATCATCCTCTACCTACATTACGTTTCCTACATCCTCCAAAAAGTGATCCGCTTTATCCGTCGGGATTTTTTAGAGCGATACTTGTTGACTCAGGGATGCAAGGAATAATGTCTTTCATTCAGGTTGATGGCTCTTGGAAGAAGAATACTCAAATAGCTGGAATGGGTTGGGTGCTTAGTAACCCTCTGATAATGTCGGATAGGATCTTAGGTGGAGCTTCTGGAGGGACAACGAAGTCAGCTCTTCAAGCGGAGGTCCTCACGTGTTTGTTTGCACTTGGATGGAGAATTGCAGCTACAGTTCGACATGTCACTGTTCTAACAGACTCTCATATGTTGGTTGAAGTGCTTCTCCAACAGAGCACGATTGACATAAACCTGCCTTGGACCATGACTGAGATTCAACGTCTGGGAAGAATGTTTGACTGGTGCAACATCCAAAAAGTATGTCGAGATCAAGTTCAAGGTACACACGACATTGCAACATCTGCAGCATCGACTTCTATTTCTTTTGCTTTCTTTCCTTAATGTTTGTCAAATCGTTCAGATAAGTTTTTTTCACAAAATATTTGTAGTATTACTACGTTACTAATCATAAAATCAAGGCTTGTAATAATAGAAAACATGCTTTAATAATATCATTGCACTTGTAATAATACGTACCTGTAATAGCTATATATGCTTATAATTTTATTTTTTTGCATCAAAGAAATATATGCTTATAATTTGAAATCACACAACTCATATACACAACAATTAATCTCTCTAGCACATAATAACACATAGACATGTCCACAATACTTTTTCTAACGAGACTGGACATTGAAAATTACCTTGAACAAGCGCGTAATTCGAATTAGTAGTCTCCTTGTGTGTTTCCTAAGTAGCCTCTGTCTACAATTATGCAAAACAAATAAACCTAAGTTAGTATACGATAGTCACATAATTAGTCTAGGTATACAAGGTTTAGTACGTAATGACCTCAAGCTAACGGCGACGGAAAACTTTAGTGATTAAACTCACCAAACCAGATTTCTCTTGGTTGAAGATATTAAATCGTAAAGTCAAATTTTGATGAAATAAGAAACTAGTTACTTAGATTATAAAACCAATCAAATTACTCCCTGCAAATTAGCCATTAATCGTCTATAATTTCTAGAGAAACATCATGATTGATTGAAAAAAGAAACTAAGGGATCATACTTCATCATCATAAAACCCATACTCCAGAGAAACAACTCATTAATTACGTTGATATGAAATAAGGGAGAGGATGAGAGGATTGTATGACTTAAAAGAGAAACGCTTAAATTGAAGATGGTGAGAAGGGAATGACGGCAGCAGGGATTTTGCGTGAGATGGAGTTTTTCTTTGGTTTTTCCTCCTTGAGAGTCATGTTGGGAAGTTTTTTTTTTTAAAGGGTTTGAGGGTTTATATATTAGGGTATTAGGGTTTATTGGGAGACTTAATTTCAGAAAATTTATAAAATAAATCTGAAAATATATTTGTAGTTTCTTTTAGTTAAAACTCATTAAAACCTTTATTTTAATTGTAAAATTATCTTAAATTACCAAAATAGTTTATTAGAAAATACCCGAAAATTCGGGGTATTACATCTATTCCCCCTAAAAACAAAGTTCGTCCTCGAACTTAAGGTTAACTCTCACGAGAATGTGCTAAAGGAACGAAACTAGTATGTTAGTATCCTATTTCACCCTCCCTAAAAAGAGTTTCGTCCTTGAAACTTCGCACACCTGCTTAAATAGTTCCAACGCTTTTTCATGTCATCCTCAGCTTCCCAAGTTGCCTCTTCGGAATTCTCATTCGACCATAGCACTTCAACTAGCTTAACTGCCTTAGATTTGGCCTTGTCTCAGTCTTCACCCGTCACCAGTAAGAGAGTGGGGCAAGACCATATCCTTCAACAAAATGATTTAGCCTCGTCTCAGTCTACACCATCCACCTCCACCTCACATAGTATACCGATCCCTCAATCGATGCGTCCTCCTACTCATCATGTTTCTCGGGGGCGTGATTTTCGACCACCACGTGCACGCCCTCCCCCACCTCCTTATCACCCTCCACCACCTCCCCCTCTTCCACCACCTCCTTACCGCCCTCCACCACCTCCTCCTCCTCTCCTCGCGTTGTCTCACCACCTCTACATAGTCCTCCTCCTCCCGCGCGTACTGCATCACCTCTTTCTCATGGCGGCGCATCACAAGTTATATCATCTCCTACCGTGCCCCTTATCACTTACAAGCGACAAATAAATTGTCCTTCTAGTGAGCGTCCCGAGACAATTGCCGAGGTGGATGAGTCATTATTTTCATCATCCGAGTATGGGAAGAAACACCGTAAAACTTAGATTTTGGCTAAATTAGAAACTCAACTGTAATGTTTTGTTCTTTTTGCTCGTAGTGTAACTATTGGAACTTTGTGATTTTGTTTCACGCTTGACGCTACTGTTTTAATGCTAGAAGGTTGAAGGTGAAATTTTGCGTCAATTTTTTGTTTGCAAGTTTCTATTTTGTTGCCCAAGCGTCATGGTTTGGTTGGTTGGTTGGTTGGTTTGATTTTTAGACGTTCTTGGAGTTGATTTGTAGAGTTTGTTGGAGTTGTTTGCAGGTTTATTGTTATTTGGCGGGAGAATTTCAGGCATTTTGTGGCTGCAAACTGAAAACAGGAAGCTGTGAATGGCTAGGCAAAGGGAACCGCCAAAAGAAGCTGTAAATGACAGTTTGGCCTCAAATCAAATCGCCATTTGAACCGAAAAAAATTACTTTTTTCTATGAGTTACTGACGTAGACGATAGAGTAGAAAATAAATTATAATATGGCTTATTTTGGGAATTAAAACATCTTCCTTAATTTATTGATGGACATGGCTCCCAAAGGAATGGAATGGAGGGAAAAATGCGCCGAGGAAGTTGTAGTGTTGTAATCTATTGTCCGCTATGAGCCAGCTTTGACCTCTAGCGTTGAACAAGTTACAAGTATGATTTGAAATATCCATGTAAGTTCTAGCTAAATGCTAACCTTTCCAATTTCCCGATTACTCGATTTGCCCAAAATCTAGGGTTCACTGGAATTTGCAATTTCTAAACCAAATTATGGGGTCTATAACTTCTCCTGACGAAAGCTTACCTTTGGTTGATCAAATTGCTTCCATTAATCACCCAAAATCTCACTCAAAAGATGTTCATGTACTCAGCTTAGCTTTCTTGCTCGTGTTTTCGGCGTATGGGGCTGTTCAGAATTTAGAAAGTACGGTCAACGATGTGAGTTGTGATTTCATTTGGGTGCAATTTTTTAAATTTCAGTATTCAATCGTTTGATTTGTGCACATTTTTGAGTGACTGATCGCTTTTATATATTGTGCACATTTGTAATTATCATTTGAGTAATAGATCATTTGTATTGTGCACAGTTTTTGATTTTTTGAGCTGGATTTCTTGTTTGATTTCAGGAAGGTGATCTGGGGACTATATCTTTGGGGATTTTGTATGTATCATTCATGATATTTTCGTTTTTTGCCTCGTTGACTGTTCGGAAATTGGGGTCAAAAAATGCCCTGCTCCTTGGAACTACTGGGTATTGGTTGTTTACAGCTGCTAATTTGAAGCCCAATTGGTAATACCTACTCATAGATTCAGGATTTCTGATTTACTGTACTCTCTATTGTGATATGGAGCATAGTTGTTTTGTTTTAAAGCTGATTTACTATATTCTCTTTAAGGCATTGGTCATCCATGTTTGTGAATATGAAATACAGGTTGTCTATCAGAAGGACGATTAGATACAATATCATACCCGTTAATTTTATCGGTTAGCGCGTAAGATGCTGTTTAGGGCTTTGGTATTATCAGATTGTTATCCATGTTTGAGAATGTATGGCTGGACTCAAGGTTGTCTATCAAAAGAATGATTAAGGTCCAATAAAATATGATCGAATGCCATGCGATTTGGTTGTTCCTTACGAAAGAAAAAAAAACCCTACAAGAGGAAGGCAGCACGTAGGTACTAGGTAGTATATCTTTTCTTAACCTCCATTTCAAGGCTGATTTTCCATTCTCAGTGTCACACACTAGTACAACAACAACAACAAAGCCTTAGTCCCAAAATGATTTGGGGTCGGCCTTGAATCATTAAAATTATTTGCCTGGAAGTCCTCTTACTACTATGACTTTGGAGAGATTTAGTATACCAACATATGAATTGTCATGCCCCTTTCCAGGCTCTTCTTTGATGGCCTTTTCATATTTTTAGACACTACTTATTATTTTCTTGTGCCTCCTTAATAAGAAATCCAATGCTTTTAGATTGACTCACTTTTCCCTCCTAAGTCTTTGCTTTATCTTGAATATATAAATCACACCTGCCCACACCAAGTGTATTTTTCGTAGTTTAATTGTGCCATCTACTGAAAAAACTGATTTGAATGGCTGCATGGCTAACATAGAAGTGCAGAGGAAGAAACATTTTGGAAATTAGAAAATGTTCATAAAAGTATTGGGATCATTAGGAAGTTTAGTTTCACATGAGATATTGCTTATTTAGTCCCCCCCTGATCAAGGGTCCAACTCCTAGGTATATGCAATTAATGCCACTTGTGGAAAATTGCAGTTTTTTTTTTTTTTTGATAAATTTTTTATAATTTTTTTTTGTGAACTGGCTTATCCAAATAAATTATCCGTAAGCATCCACAAGGAGTTTACGCACCTGCACAATCTTTTAAATGTATCTGGGCTGGAAAAGCATTATAGGCCTTGATGGAACTTGGTGGCTTCTCCTTTTGGCTTGAAGCGGGATCCTTTTGTTGCACAAATCTCATGAGGTGCTCCTATGTTCTGCCAGCTAGATGTGATTTTGCATGTGATAATTTTATCTAATTCACCAGTGGATCAGTATTCAGTACTCATTTTTTTATGGTTTCTGCATCCAATTCTTGACTCGATTGTTCCATTTCTAATACCTTTCAACTTGCATTATGGAATCACAAGTTGGACAGAAGAGACATGCTTGTAAAGCACATTAAAATTGATGTAAAGATTAGAATTCATAGGCTGATGAGTGATGACTCAAATAGAAACTGGTTTGAGTCTTTATATTGTAGATATCTTTTTGTTTGCACAGGCATGTTGCCTGGGTAGTCTTTTTGTTCTTGCTATTGACTTCTGGCCCTTCCTAGAAGGTATTGAATCACAGTATTGAACTTAGGTTGTAAAAACTGGGAATTTTCATATTTACCACCTACAAAGTTTCACTTTTTTGTGTTTACCACCTTATAAGTTAGAATTTTACATTTACCACCTAAATTTTATCAAACGTTTTATAATCACCACCACTTAACGGAATCCATCCTATTTACCATCCACGTGGGTCCCACTCAACTAACTTTAAAGGTGGTAAATACAAAAAAGTGAAACTTTGTAGGTGGTAAATATGAAAAAATCCTAAAAACTGGTTTTGAATATAACAACTATAGTACTATACTCACTTAACCAAAAAAAATAATTATGAACATATTGGCATATGTTCATAGAGAAGTGATGTTTAAGGTAAGTCCTAAAGTAGACTTAAACAGTTAATTATAAGTTTTGGATCAGCATATTTCCTAGATCCCGAAATAGAACTTTTGACTACTTATTCAATGAATTATTTAAGGTAAGTCCTAAAGTGCACTTAAACCAGTTAATCATAAATTTAGGATCAGCTTATGTCCTACACTCCTACATCCCGCAATATTTTTTTGGACTGCTTATTAAATGAAATATTTGTTTGGGGGGTGTGTGTGTGTGTGGGGGGGGGGGGGGGGTGGTGTCAGGTTCTGATCATGCAACCATTTCATCGAATGTTTGCATTTTAGAAAAATGAAGTAACATCTACATATATCATACTTGGATAATGTGATTTTTATTCATATCTTATCTAAAATTTTGAATTCCACGACATATGCAGGTATACAATGGTCCCTGCCTCTGTATATATGGGATTTTGTGCTTCGATAATATGGGTTGGGCAGGTACTCATGCATGTCATGCTAACTATTGTTTCTCGATCTGTTACCCCCATGTCCCAATCCTAATAATCTTCCTACTCCCTTCGTCCCCTTTTATTCTTTACGTTTGGTATCATGTACGCAATTTAACGATTAATTAATGTGGATTGAGATTCCTACTTTTTTTTATTTAAACAATGCAAATTACGTTCATTTATTTATTTTTATATCCAAAATCTGACATTGGGAAAGTGTGAGAGATTTAATATTCCAATGGGAAAGTGTGAGAGATTAAATGCCCCAATGAATTTAATTGACTAAAATAATCATCACTTAGGCACAATTTTTGACAGAATATTAGGGGTATTTATGTTATAATATAAAAGGAAATATTCCCAACATAAAGATTAAAATGGGACACCCAAAACGGAATATGTAATGAATAAAAAGGGACTGAGGAGTATTATGTAAAATTAAGTCCCTCATTTCCTTGTGAAGTTAGGCGGCTTAGGCCCCACTTCTCTTACTACTTTTTCTCACTCCATTGCATCAACCTTTTTTTTCTCTCATTCCACTTTCAACATTTTTATTAACTTTCAACTACTTTTTTAGCCCACCCCTACTAGCATTCTTAATTTGCTTGCCGAAGCCTGGTGGAAAGTAAAATTGGGACAGAGGGAGTATTTATTTAATTATTTGCATTGTTTATTATTTTACATTACTTTGTTGACTGATTGACGACTGTAAATCTTTCAGATTGTTCTCTGATATTATTCTTGGGCTGCCAGGGAACATATTTAACTTCCACTGCACGCAGTCATGCCAGAGATTGCAATTTACATGAGGGAACTGTAATTGGTAACTTCAATGGAGAGTTTTGGGGAATATATGCTACACATCAGGTGATTTTTCTCTTTCAATTTTTTTTCATGTAACCATCAACATGTTATGTTTTATTATTTCGCATAAACAGATATTGTTTTTAATATTATGTTTGCACTGTTTTTCCAGGTCATCGGAAATCTTTTGGCACTCTTTCTCTTGAAAGATGGCAACGTAAGTGTTACGCCCTAGTTCTCTTTTTGGTCTTGTGTTCATAACTTCATGTGCCACTTTAAACAGTTTCCTGTATTTTACTATTTTTATTATTAAAGGGAAAGCAAAGCCTCCATTCCTAGATCAAGGTCTCTTACTAAAAATAATGTCTTTTAAAGTTCTTTTCTGTGAGCATATAAATAACAATTTGTATCACTGCTTCAGTATATGCATATTTGTGGGTGTTTGATTCAAAATGGCACGCGATGCTAGTTCTAATTTCAGACTTCACATATAAATTAGATATTATTATTTGACATAAAATTAAAGGTAGTCTTTGCACTAGGATCTACACTTTCGCCAGCAAACATCTAACTAGAACTATGCTTTTAGGATGCTGGCATCAATTTGAGGGGGGAGGGGGCACTAGGAATTTTTTGGTTCCGTTATTATAAGTTTGTAACTAGTAACGATGAGATTAAGGTGAATGGTTGAGTGGTTAAACCAGGTCCATCTGAAAATAAAACTAGGGTCTAGGGCAGTATGCGTCGTGTAGTGTGACCACACACGTAGTAGATGAATGATGTACTTAAGAGCAAAGGATGTTTAGTGTTAGTACAGCTAGTACACGAGGGTGTTGGAATAAGAGAACATTCATGAAGATTAATCTGGAAAGTTTTTTCACTCTTATCTACTTATCTTCGAGGGAGTAATTAGAGATGTTGCGGCTGAAATTACCTATTTCCCACCAGAAGTGGGCTCAAGTTTAAGGGATGATGTGTACGCAGGACATGTCAAATATGGGGGAAAATTGTCGTTTAACGGAAATTTGATAAGCAGAATTCGCATTGAATAGAAGGACCTTTGTCAGTAATCTTCGCATTTTGACCATATTTTTAGTGCAACTGCTCCTTTCTTTGGACTCTCAAATTACCAAATGCGTGGACTTGGTAAATAGAAGAAATAAACTTCATTTTCATTGTACTTACAGAAGCATATGTTGCATTGAATTAGAATGGCCTTTGTTAGTGATCTTTGAATTTTGCTGTTTTTGTGTGTGTGTGTGTGTGTGTGTGTGTCTGTGTGTTTATGTGTCTGCTTGCTGGTTTGCATTCTCAAATGTGTAATAGACTTTTAATTTGTTGGAAATGATGATATTTTATTAGGTTTCAAACATTGGGATTAATTTGGTATATTTACTTACTTCTAAAGCAAGGTTTATTCATACAACTCACCAGACAACGCAAAATTTCGAAATTTTATGTATTTACAAGTGGTTAAAGCCTTTGTTTGAATTGCTTATTTGGTAGGGCTTAAGCACTAATGGTCAAATGCTAATTTGTAGACATGGCCACATACTTCAGGCACTTCTCTTGGTGTGTGCTGTTGCCTTTTGGGGTGGAAGATAAGGATTTGTCTTTTCATGCAATATCAGAATTATTGTTAAAAAATGGTTTCGCTCGCCTTCGCTCTCGTGAAACCATTTACACTTGTTCTATGCAAGGTTTAGGACTGTTAGGAGGAATAATGAGAGGAAACTGAGTTAGATTTCTGCTTAATTGTCTGTTCTTTGGATTTTGTGGTTTGAAAAAACTGATGGAATCTTAAAGGATAAGCGTTATGAATCAATAGGATTTGTGTGAAAGAGTAATATACATCACGACCCTTTAGAACTACCCTAATGTTGCTTTTGTGGAGATGTTGGTTTACTGATCTAAAGCTGGAGCTGCACACTATTTTTTCCAATTACTTTCTTAAGTTGACTTGTTTTCCTTTACCGTTTTCATGAGCGAGAGGGTGCAAGTCAAGATGTATCGTATGAAATTGGAGCGAAAAAGAGACTTGTACTGAACGTGTTGCTGAACGTAATGTAGTTGAACGGAGAATGGTTGTCAAACATTTAATTTGTATCTATACGACTCTCGTAGGCAGGAGAGTATCTTAAAGAATTGATTCATTTTGTCATCAGAAAAAGACATAAAGAACTATTTTGTTAATGCTTGTCGAGAATAGCACTAGGGAATTTATGAGTTGCACCACTTATTTTGTCAATTTTTATGAGAGACGCTTATTCCTCTACTTTTGTACTAATTATTTCATTTCATTAGTGCAAATTTTGTTACCTAAAAAATATCCATTTGAACTTTTATAAAATGTCAGCGAAGATGGCATGACCACTATCCTAATGAAGTAAAATTATGCTTTAGGCTTATCCCTGATAACCTAATTTTTAATAACTTAAATTCTTTTCTGTTACTCCTGATGCCCCAATATATATAGTCGTGTAATCTTGATGTTTGACATAATCATGGTTGGTTCAAAAATTTTGGTAATCTTGTATCTTTCTGCTTATAGTCATAGAGACGATGAAATGTTTGAAAGAAAATAAATATATTGTTTATCTATTGCAGAAGGGAGATACCAGTGGTGCTACTATGTTGTTCTTTGTGTTCCTTTGCATTTTGACCTTTGGTTGCATATTAATGTGCTTTTTGCATAAAAGAGATGGCACACTTGAAGAGCAACCTAAAGAGTCTTCTATCAGCTGCTCTGGTTTTGTGCTCTCTGTTGCAAAATCAGTTATTAAACCGTTGTTTGATATTCGCATTCTGTTGATAATCCCCCTTTTTGCATATTCTGGTTTACAGCAAGCATTTGTCTGGTAAGTACAATGACACTATAATTTGTTTTCAAACTTGGGGCATTTTGATAATAAATTACTTTCATGTTGAATTTCTCAGGGCTGAGTTCACCAAGAAAATTGTAAAGCCTGCACTTGGAGAGTCTGGTATTGGTGGTTCGATGGCAGTCTATGGGGCTGCAGACGCTATTGTATGTCCTATCAATTTACATTTGTTTTTTTGTTATTTTGTTATTTTGATGCTAATATTAGGCATATATATACTCCGTATATTGTAAACGTGATGCTTGATCTTCACCTCACCTTAGTTTTAAAAAGCGCGAAGCGCACCGAAGGGCACAAGGGCCCTAGAGCCTAGGCGCAAAGTGCACGCTTTTCGTAGGCGAAGCGCACCCGGAAAGAAATAATAAAATTTCAAAAGTTCAGAAAAGATGGAGAAAATGTGGAAAGAAAAGAAAAGATGAGAAAAAAAGAGAAATCGGAAAGATGAAAGAAAAATTCATAATCCGACTGGAGAAATCCGGCGAGAAGGCTAGAGAAATCCGGCGACGGGAGAAAATTGCACTAGGGTTTTCAAACCCCCCCCCCAATATTCGCTTTCTTTTAAAAAAAGAAATCACTTGATACTTTAAAAAAGAAGATCAGAGTCACGTGTCTTTATTTTTTTATAAAAAAGAAGGGTCTGCTGCGCCCAGACTACAGGAAGCGCAAAAGCGCTAGGAAGCGTGCGCTTCCTGTATGTCGCATTGCTTCGGCTGGCAGAAACTTTCTGCTGTGCGCTTCTTCACTTCCATCCCTTTAAGCGCGCTTTTTAAAACTAAGCACCTTACATATAGTTTTATGGAAGCCCCTTTGTGGTTTGGAATTGAACTTTTCTTTTTAAGTTACTTAACATGTCTCCCTTGCTTCTATTCATGACATGACACCAGCATTTTGATGTTCATGGTTGGAAATGGCATTGCCTTTTGGGATTGATATTATTGAGTAGAACATGAACCAACTCCGTATCTGTCAGCCTTGTTTTATTCTCCATTAGTAACATAACAGATTTTGACAGAAAATCTATCTTGTGTCTTTTCTCACGTCTTCGCAGTTGTGAAGTTTTGCAAAATGCTCCTAATTCGTACTTCTTTCCTTACCGAATTCATTCTCTTGTAATTGAAGGTAGTCAAGGTACTTGGAAGGGCGAAGTCTTTTCTTTGAATTTTGGACAAAATAGTGTTGAATAAACCCAGTTTGGAAGATATTGACGGCAAATAATGGCCTCTCTTCTTACATAAGTTATGTGTGTTGGAAATGGTAAACACGTATGTCATTTACTCATACGTTTTGATACAGCTACTATGTTGCTAAATCATCTCTTCTTAGGTATTGGAGGTGGACCGGGCATGTCTCTTTTTATTTTGGAACACTTACAATGCCTACGATGTAGAATGCTCCCAGAGAGTAATATTAGGATTTTTTTTTTCATTTGTTAACTTTTTGACAATAGATCTTTTGGGATTACAGTTTATCACCAGGTTTCTTCATGGGACAGTTGTTTATTTGCTTCACTTTAGGTTAATTTATTTAGGACTTTCTTGGGATTTTCTGTTTTTGTTTGAAGATGTGTTTGCTGTTCTTTATTTCTCTGTTTATAGGGAGATGGAACTGTTTTCTTCCTCTTCCTCTGTCTGTAATTCCTTGTGCGTTGAGGAGTTAAGGCTGTTCTTTTTAGAAAAATGATGAAAAAACATACTTTAGTACTATGTAATCCAAACTTTAGAAATTGCACCCCATTTCTAAACTATTCCAATATTTTATACTGAATATATCATGTTGTCACAATATTTATGGTTTTGAATTTGCGTGTCGATTAAATTAAGGTAACATTTGAAGAAATAGGCCTTAATTTTAAAAAGCGCGCAAGGCACGAGTCTGCCGCCTTAGCCGTGCCAGTCTCAGGCACCTACAAAAGGCGCTCGCCTTATGCTCCTTTTCCTAGGCTCAAGGCACAGTGCCTTATTGTATAAGGCTCCGATTGCTGACATGTCATGATACTTTTTTTAAGAAAAAAGCCAAATCCACGTAACTTTAATGGCTCCCCAACAGCCAGAATTTACTATGATGACAAGAGATGAGAAAAAACCTCAAATTATAAAGTACCTTCTCTCTCCCTTTCTATTTGTCTCTTTCAATCTGACAACGACAACCCCCCCCCCCCCCCCCCCCCCCCTTTTATTTTTTAATTTTTCAATGTAACTGTTTTATGTAAGGTGTACCCCACTTCTAACGAGAATCTAAATAAAGAGTTAGTGACTATACTTGAACCTTGGCTTTTAATTATACCGTAATTACTATTTTACCCTTTTGTGACAGCTAGTAATACTATTTTGATTTCTTACATAAAATAAATACCAAAAAAAAATAAAAATGTGTGCCTTGTGCCTGGGACCCAGGGACTTTTGCGCCTTGGTGCACCTCACACCTTTTAAAACTAAAATATAGGTTATATTACCCTAAATAGCTACTTGACATGTAAATAGAAGCATCTTAACCATTAGTAACACTATAAATTTGTAAAGTTCTCGTATATGTGTATTCATTAGGTTTCTAGTTCTACGGATATTGACCTTAACAAGGAATTATAGTAGCTTATTCGATGGCATAACCATTAATACAATCGTCGCAATTTGATTTTAAACATATGTTATGAAACTACTTTTTGCACTACATCAAATTGACAATCTGTTAATTGCCTTTATGTAACAAACCGGTCATCATTTAAATCCATCTTTTAGAGGTTTAAAGTTTCTAGTTTCAACACTTGCACTTGGTAACAATCTTTTGTATGGCGTTCTTATCATCGCCTTTCTTATTGTTTCTCTCATTTTTTAATCTTATTTGTTTTTGCATTAATCATTTTATTGTGTTGTTGCTGATGCTCTAATATGTAACTATGCATGTTAGCATATTTAGCGTTACAATGTTGTTGCATGGTCATTGTTATTTATTACTTTTATTATCATTAGCAATGTTTTCTTATACTGTTGCTGTAATTATATATTTTATTTTCATTATACATAGTTGCTCTTTCCATATTCTAAAACGGGTTTTCATTAATCTTTATGAAACGTTTTTGTTACTTTTAATTTGTTCATATCATGGAGAATCACTGAGCCACTAAGCTTTTTGTTGAACTTCTATTCAGTGTTCTCTGGTTGCGGGTCGATTTACCTCCAGTGTTTCGTCAGTTACTTGGATAATTGTGGGCGGATCTTCAGCTCATGCTATTGTACTGCTTTGGATTCTGCTTAAATACAGGTATGTCCTACTTGCGTGAAATTTGTGTTCCGTGGAAGATCCATTCTGATTTCCGGTACTTCATGTATACTACAATAGCACAACTAGTGGAGTTCTTGGGATGGTGTACCCACTCTTAATGGCTGCAGCACTGGGCATTGGTGATGGAGTGTTGATGACGCAAATAAATGCTTTATTGGGGATGCTCTTCAAACACGACCTGGTAAATTTTCTATTCTGATGGACGGCATTTTTAGTGCAAATGGCCCCTAGCAATTAGTCTCTCAGATCTCTGTTTTTATTGCCAGTTCATTCTACTATATGTTTTGTCTGGGGTATTGGCTATTTCAGTGGACTATAGGTCATCATATCTGGCATCGTTATCTACTGCTCAGTGCATAATGTTGTGGCAATAGATGGGAAGTTTATTTAATAAGCCAATAAAAGAATTTTTAACTTCATCGGGTGTCACATATTCCCAACAATAATCTGGAATGGAGGGAGTAATATTGATCTGTAGATTACTTTTTTCTTCCGGGGTTTCATCTGTAGACCTGCTGTTGTGGCTCAAACATTACTTCTTCTATTTGGAAACAAGAGGATCATTAATTTCATGTAACTAGGGGTGATAATGATTCATGAGAACTTGCGGACTAGGATCCACTCTGTTAGCTTGGCCAAAATTTACCTCCCAACCAAGCTTCATCCCTTTAGCTTAATTTGAGTCTTTAATGTTGTGTTGAGGTAGCTAAACGTTACTTGAAAGCTTGTACTTTATCTACGTATCAAAAATTACAAATTACTAAATGATATTTATATAGTACACATAAATTTAAAATAAATCATTGAATATATACTTGTATACGAATTAGCTCGAGAATAGATTCGAAATCGACTCAGATCGCTTACTGGAACGAATTGCTCGAGATCGTACTCCGATCGGTCTAAATCGGAATTCGAACGGGGAGGGACCGCATTAGATAACCCTGCGTGTGTCTTGTAACTGTTTAATGTTACTTATAAACTCCGAAACTATTGTCTTGCTCTTTGAGTATTTGAGCATGAATAGCGAAGATAATTAAATCTCTTGCTCTTGATGGGTTAAGGTGAATCTGTTGTTGAGTCTTGAGGCTCTAGGCCAATAATGTGAGTTCCATGTAAGAAAAGAATTGTCTAAGTAGACAAAATTATGTCGCGATAGGTTGTTAGACTATTCATATCAGAAATGACCTTTATATCAGTTAGAATTATCAAACCCAAGCTCATACCCTGGGGATTCAGTGATAACATGAGTATATATTTTCTTCACAAGGAGCTTGTACAGTTCATGGATCAGGACTATATGAGTTTGAGTTTTTTTGCTGATGGTGCTTTGTTCTTTTAATAAGATAAGAATCCACATAAGTTTTCTTTCGGGCAGAATGAATGATACTATTCCGTCCGTTCAACATCGAAGTTTCAAAATAGAATGCAACTAGTCTATGACGATATCCAGGAATCAGGATAGATCTTTTCACTTTCTATAGAGGCCGGATTTCTGGCAAATTTATCCTTTCTGGTTTATGGAGGCTATTTCTTCTTCTATTTATTTATTTTTTTTGGAAGTTAATAGAGGCTACTTCTGAAAGACCCCTTGTTAACAAAAATATTTGAAGGAGGATTGTAGTAGAACTACTGGATAAATAGTACTGGTGCTTAGATATGTGGGAAAGGGTGGTAGCATTATTGATGTAATATAATAGATGAAATGAAGACCCAAAAATTGTCTACAAATTAATAATGCTTATTACTACATCAAGACATTTCGGCAGCACTAATGTGCAAATGTTGAAAATAGTGCTTGTAGCACCTGTAGATATTAAATCATGGAGATGAAGGGTTTTTTTTCCTTTAAAAAAATGATACGAGGGAGGGAGGGAGTTTGAGCCATAAGTGAGTTTTTTGTGATTGACAGTCTGCTTCCAGTCGTCCAGTGTTAATTAAGTAATGACCTAGCGAATTGAAGGAAGGAGAGGGGGGAGGGAAGAATGGGGATTTGTTACTTCTCTTTTTGTGGATGGACTTCTTTCGCCATTGATCTTGTCTTGTATTCTACTCCAAGCCCCATGGAGTTTGTAGAAATGCTATATCATTTTGTAGTTTATTTATTCGTTAAATCTAATTCAATTGATTGCAGGAGGGGGCATTTGCACAGTTGAAGGTTTGGCAGAGCCTTTCCATCGCAGTTATCTTCTTCCTGACGCCTTATATATCGCTGCATATGATGGCTGCGATTATGCTTACCGCACTCTGCATTTCTTTGGCTGCATTTTTCATCCTCACCCTCAAAGTTATAAATGGGTCCTCTTCTAATCTTTCAGCAGCCTGAACAATTTACTGTTGCAATTGTAAATTTAAGTCTCTTGTATAATACATTTCCCATTTGTATTTAATTTGTTAAATATATAGTTCTTTTTTCCATAAAAAGTCAATTATTTTTGTGTGTGTGTATAAGTGTACCATACGAAATGCTGTACTAAATTCGCATAAATTTGCGTCACCTCATCACACAAGAGCTGGAGTTTCTTGTAATAATATTCCTGGTAGGTGAACTCAAATACGAAGTAGATTATACCAAGATTTCTACCTGTTCTTCTTTTGGGTTTTCCATAGCTATTTCAAGGACAATGAAATGGAGAAAGCACAATAATTTCTATAGGGCCTTGAACACATCGTTTATGTGACTATTTGTTCGATCATACAAAGTATAGTGCTTACATATGATCGATGTTTTTAGGTGATGTGGCAAAGACAAGAATAGAACGGATCTTGGTTTTCCATTTTATTAAACTCTATCTATATTTTTTTAATGATGAATCCACATTCCATTTTAATATGTTTTTGGGATGTCAACAAGCCGAGTATTAGTCAATCCGATCTATAAAGGCCATACCGCATAAGTCTGTCTGGAATTAGACAGAAAAATACACAGAGCAGTTGATCTAACATTCCCCCTGTGATCTCTTAGATGAACAAACACGACCCACTAATATTCAATTCCATAACGTAACGTCATCTTCCATTTCAACCAATATTTAGACAACAATACTTACTATTTATATCCTCAAAAACACCATAAACATTGATTCTGTGATGAGTTAGTTAAGCAACTAAACTAAGATTATCAACATAGTTAACACCATAAAACCATATATTTATGCACCTTGATCCTCAATTCTTCAACAATAATTCTTCCTTCTCCAAAAAATAATGACTCTTTCTATCATGATCACCTCCATATTTTCACAATGCTTGAACTCATGGCGGCGTCCGCTGATAATGTATGCAGGTATATGGACAGCTCTGCTGACAGTAACAGTGGCGGTAGCAGCCTTAACACCGGAGACTAGCTTTTTATGGGCGATAACTCCTTCTTCTTCGTTTTCAACTGCGTGTAAATCAGAAAGCAGCTTTAGGGTACCGGTGGACCTTCCATCTGATGTAGTGTGTTTGCCTGCAAAGTTTTTCCAACGTTCTAAGATTGATCTTTTTGTGCCTCCTATATTTGCTGCTCTTGTGGTTGCTAGCTCTGCTTGTGTTGTCAGAAGTTTGGGTCTTTGATGACTTCTGTTTGAGCTTTGAGGACACAATTGCTAACTGAGGCCTGAGGGGCTGCCGGAGCTAGGATTTTTTAATCGGGGTGTTGACATGTTAGTAATTAGTCAGTATTAATTTACTTTTTCTATTAAATACGATATAAAGGTTTTTTATTTATTTTTTTACAAAAAATTGGGTGGTCGGCGACCCACCCTTGACACCCTGTCTACGCCACTGGGGCATGACTTTTTTTTATCATCCATGTGGAAGCCATGTTTAATTGGGTAGTCTTTAGGGGTGATATTAAGGAGTAGGGATCGTATCTCGTGTACATCATTCCCCTTACACAGTTACACGTAGTATTTTGTGGTGTAAAATGTAATTGTCATTGTATTTACTCAATGTGTGATAGTAAAGATTATAAATTTAAGGTGAAAAAAAAAAGCACAGTGGGAGTATTAGAGATTTAGAGAAAAGAACGCGAGTATAGGTTTACACCCACGTGTAGGATGAACATCAAGGGTTCGCTTTGGTTCCCTCAAACACCAATGAATTTATTTGCACAATTGAACACGTCCCCAACTGCACATTTAAACAGAAACTTTCTGATTGACCGATAGCATAAAATGCTGCCTTTTTTTATAAATTAGGAACCCTTTAAATAGACAACACATAGCATAGAATACAAGACATACACTTGTTAGAGCACTACTTGCTCGGTCTTAGTATTAATACACAACAAAGCAACAACAATTTGTATCATTCTAATCTCCGTACCATTGGACAATGTTCTGTTTCATTATAATTAGAGAAGCACGTAAATGAACTAATTAATCTGTTTAAGCTTCGAAGCTGACTTCACTAAATCCTCGCTAAAGTCCCAAAGTTTCTTGGCCAACGCCTCATCTTTAGCAAGTGCAATAGGCTCCAATTCATTGCAGTCTACAAAATACTTGCCTGTTTCACCTTTTAAACTCGGATGGAGAGCTGCATAGCAAGTTGTTGCTGCTCCCTGAATTGAACCACAATGTAACACAAACTAATGAGTGTAAATCACTATGATTATGAATATATATATATATATATATATATATATATTTATTTAAGTTGGTTACAGATAATTTAATGTATATGCAAGGAAGAAACTATTATTGTTTATCAACCTGTGGCACGCTTTTCCATAAGAGCCTTGTCAGAAGATTTATAAATCCTGCAAAGAATTGAATTGAAGGTGCCACTTTCAGTCCTTATTAATCATGTTATGATATTGAATGCCATGTTATAAATTTGAGGGAGAACGAGAAATCATACTTATTAAGAAGTATGAATGCTTCATTAGATTTGTCATGATTAATCCTGGGTGTATAGAGTTGACAGTAACATTTGCGCCCTCTGCCTGAAACATATACAGTACTTAAGATCAGTTAAGGATCTTTTTTGACACAAATGTAAAAATACTCGCAACGTTTGTCACTTTCACGCATGCCAATGTACAATTTAGATCGCTAATATCTTAAATACTTTTCAAGAAAAAATTATAAAAGGTTGATATTTTAAAAATACGTATTATGACGAATCTAACAAGATCCCACATGACTGTTTTATTTGACATATAAATCAGCAACAATAGACAAAGTGGAGTATGTGAATAGTGTAAAAATACCAAACGTTGCGAGTATTTATGAACAGAGGAAGTAAGATTCTAATTATGAAGCTTTAAAGGAGAATAAGAACCTTTAGACGGCGAGACAACTCATTTGCATGTAGTACGTTTGCTAACTTAGATTGTCCATAAGCTCTTTTGTCTGAGTAACTGCAAAACCAGAATCATTTTCCAGGTGCAAAACCTCGTGTTAAATTAAGTTATTCATTTACGCGTATTATATATGCTAGGGATGATTAGAGTAACTTTCAACTAATTAAGGGAATATTAATATTAATATACCTGTTTTCATCATTGATTTTATCAAATATAATTCCTCCAGGATAAGTATGAACATGTGCTATTGATGATAAAATCACTATTCTTCCTTGGATTCCAGTGACTTTAGCTGTTTGCTTCATTTTGTTAAGCAGCAGATTTGTAAACAGAAAATGACCTGGTTATAGAACAATAAAACAGATCAAATTCCATACAGATCAACACAAGTCAAGTAACACTTGAAACGATCAAGCCCAACTTCAGATATGGAGTTACCTAGATGATTTGTGGCGAATTGGAGCTCAACCCCATCTTCAGATAGCTGAAAGGGACAGAACATAATACCAGCATTGTTTCTGCAGCCACATTTTTGTGACATTAGCATAAGCAAGAATTAAGTTCCTTAATAATAATGGAAGGAGTTTTTGAAAAGATGGGAGTTACGTTACATTAAAATGTTAAGAGGCAAGTTTAGAGAAAGGAAATGATGAGCACATTCTGTGACGGATTTGATAGAGCAGAGATCAAGGTTGAGAATGTCGATCCTAGCAGATTTGTTTTGAGCAAGGATAAGCTGTTTGGCTTCATTAGCCGCGCTCATGTTTCTGGCAGCTATGAAGACATGTGCATTCCTAAGTGCCAACACTCTTGCCGTCTCTAGTCCAATCCCACTTGACCCTCCTTCACATTTGCATATAAATACTTTTCACAATTAGTAAAATCATATGTAAATGTATACTTGCACACACTTGAAAAATGTAAATGTTAGAAAACGAGCCAAACATGTAAGAATTGAGTGTATTTTAAAAAATTAAAACCTAAATTATACTTCCTCCATTCTTTTTTAAATGACACAATTATTTAGGCACGTTTGTCAATGCATGATTTCAAATATTAATATCTCTAACTGTGTACCGATACGAATCTAATAAGACCCTACACGACTATGTTTTTTCTTATGTATAAACCACAAAAGGAACTCAAAAGTGTTTGTTTAAATAGTGTCTAAAACTCCATTGTGTTATGTAAATAAGAACAGAGAAAGTATACAATATCCTGGATTTAAAAAGTGGTAAATAAGAATGTTAAGTGTGAGTCTGTCATGTCATATTGTCATGATGACTGATGAAGACGGCTCCGCCGTCTGATGAATTAAATTGAATAGCGACGTGAAAAGTAGTTTTAACTCCCAACCCTCTCTTAATATCTTATTAATGGTATTTCAATTCACCTATTGTCTTTGTCCCTTCCTTATACTATGAAATCGGTTAATCGGGGGAGTAGTACTATTTCATGTTTCACGTTTGAGGGCCACTCATACTCTCATAGGAGAGGGGTTGGTGGGGCCTCCACCGCTACGAATAAATCAAAATAAAAAGTCAACTCATATAAAGTCTAACCTGCCGAGCCGAGTCGAATATTATACTGTTCATGTTCATTTAATTTAGACGAGCTCGAGTCCGAGTCCGAGCTTTCAATTGAGTTCAAATTAAAATTTGTTCAACCTCGGTTCATTTGAGAGATTTTGTGTTCACGAACCGTTAATGAACGTTTCGTTTATTATTCGAGCCTAGTTTATAAACGAGCTTTTTCTTAAACGAGTGTTGCGCTTTAGAGTTTAACCATTTGAAAACTTAAGTTTGAATGTACACCAATTTAGCCATTCAATGTGCACTAGTTTAGCCATTTAAAGTCAAAATATTTTTATTCTGGGATATATTTTTTTGGATTTTAAAATTAAAGTTAAAATATGACTTTTTTCTATAATAAAACAAATATGTTGGGAAAATTTGATTATAAACACAAATTGGCGAGTTTGTTCGTGAGCATAAACAATGAGCATACGCATGTTCATGTTCAAGCTCGTTTATTAAAGGAGCTTTAAAATTTGTTCAAACTCGGCTCATTTATTAAATAAACGAACATGAACAAGCTTTAACCGAGTTCGAATCCGAGTATTTTATTGAAACTTTGAAAGTCTCGACTCATTTACACCCCTAACATCAGTATAATCTTGAACCGAAAACTATTAAATTTTAGCCTGTACTTCCTCCGTCTCTTTTTATTCTTTTTGGGTATTTCAAAATGTTCTTTATATTTCCTTTTATATTATCACATAAATGACTCAGTATTCTATCAAAATTTGTGTCCAATTATTATTTTAACCAATTAAATTCATTGGGTCATTTAATATCTCACACTTTTCCATTGGCACATTAAATTTTTTCTCATTTTTCCAATATCAGAATTTTGATAAAAGTGAAAACATTATAAATAAACGTAATTTATCTTGTTTAAATAAAAAAATTGAGGAATTTTGATGCAAATTAATTAATCGTTAAAACGCGTGAAAAATACCAAACGTAAATTAAAAAAAGAAACGGAGGGAGTAGCTTGTAACTTGTTTCATCTATTTAAGGTTTACACGCATTACAACAAACGGTTTTTCTAATGTGTGCCCATGGGCACACATTAAGAAAACAAATTCCCTAATAATTATTTGATTTTGAGGGATCTTAATTAGTTTTAAAAAGGTAGGTTGAATATTTTGTATGTGTAATAATAAAAGCTTCCTTAATTTTAACTCTTACCAATTTTATATCTTTTTCCTAATTTAATGTTCATTTATTTTGGCCAACTTTTCAATATCAATTAATCCACGGAGTAAAAAAAAAATCAATTTGATATACTATCGTCAAGCTATAACTATGAAGTGCTTTGCTCCAGCTAGCTTCAATTGTACCAATAAATTTGTAATTTTTTTTTGACATGGCAATAAAAGAATTCGTTACTTTATTGGAGTGGAGAAAAAAAGGTGAATCGTATATAACTAGTTAGCCGTAAAATTGGTACATTATCTTCTTTTTCTAAAATATGAAGTAAAACAAAGAGAAGATGAAGTAAATACTCGTAGTGCATATCAAGCAATTATAATCATACGGAGTATAAAATTACTTACGCTAAAGCATATCACCCAAAATACCAATATGTCTTGGCTTAATTAATAGTAAAAATTGAGGGTCCGTGTACGATAGATCTCAGGTTCGAATCTCTCCGCCCTCATTTGCAAGTTATATTGCCCTTGTGATTTTATTCGCACAAAAAAAACATCACCCAAAATAATTATACTAAGAAATTATAATCATACAAAGGAGGGAATAATTAAGGTATTGATCTCTACCCTAAGCAATTTTAATTGAGATGGGAATTATTTACTTTTTACATATGGCACATTAATTAAACAAATTTGGTAAAACTAATTCCATATCTTGGCGCCATGGAGTATGCAGTAGCGTGAATTTCAATTAGCAAAGTGAGCTATAGCTAATTAGGGGAATTGAGGTTGAATTTACGAACATGAAGTACCGTACTAAGTACTATTTTTCAAATGAAATTTTTGTTAGATTGATGTTGAGAAGTTGGCAAAAATAAATCAACATGAAAAATAGGAAAAAAAAATATAAAATGGGTAAGAGTTAAAATTGAGAAAGATTTCATTACTTCACATATCAAATATTTAACCTACCTTTTTAAACTAGTAAATATTCCTCTAAATCAAATATTTAGTAGGGAATTTGTTTCTTAATGTGTGCCCATGGGCACACGTTAGAAAAAATACAGGAGCTGGGGGTTAACTTATTAATAACACCGATGGACGTGTGTTACTTACATTTGAAAACTAATAAAACTCAGTTTTCGGTTTAATAAATTTGAAAATTATGTGATTTTGAGGATTCATGAATAATTATGTTGATTGATTTTGAAAACTAACCACCTAAAAAAAGTACTCCTATTCATCATTTTCAAATATTTGCTAAACGATGGTGAGCTGGGGGCAAGGAATTAGAAACAAAGTTGGTTTTACACTCAAGAAAATAAAAAAGGAAGTGCCAAAGTTGGTTTAGCTACAAAAGTGGCTTTGGCTTCTTTATCCTTTTCTAATTTTCCTTAATTTATTTATTTAAGCTTGTGTCAAAAAAAAAAAAAAATCAACGGGAATAACAGTTGGCTATACGATTCATGAAATTCAGAATAATTGGTAAGTTGATATATGAATGAGAAAGCGATGACGAATATATTCCTGAAGAAAGAGAAGATGGGCGGGTTAGAGACAAACCAGTGACAATAGCAGTGAGGTTAGAGGCATCAATCCCTTGAGTAACCTGTTCAGCAGTTGTACCAGAACCGAACCCGCTTGCACCCGGGTATCCGGTCAGCAATGTGAAAAAGTTAACCATGTTTGCTACTTAATTGTGTGGGTAAATCACTGAGTCGATCGCAAAGAAAGTGAAGATTGATGGAGCTTAATTATAAGCTTAGAAATATGGACAGTTGAATGACAGAGGAGAAGCAGTTTAAAGGAAAGTATGACACACAAAAAAAGGTAATCAATTATCAATGAGGTGGAATAATGTAGGTACTAGGTAGTGCTTATTTAATATTTATACTACTTCCAAGTTCCAACTACCCAACGTAATTACGTAACACTTTTACTTATCAACCTTTTAATTATGCAATTTCTGCAGATTAACGTAGTCTCATATTTCTTACCAGTTTTATTATTTTATTTGTTGGAAAATGTGCGTATTACCCAGGGAATTTAGGCAGCCTTTCGTACCCCTCTACTTTCATGCTTCAATTCCTATACCACATGCTCTGTTATTGTTCTAGAGGATACTGCAATTTCAATTATACATTTGTCATCTTCAACTTTTGCAATTGAGATCATCACTTACGTAGATGAACAAATCCATTGCTATAAATAGCTGTCCAATTAGACTAAAATTTCAACCTCAAACCACCAACAAACAATAAACATTTTAATTTCAATATCAATTTTGAATTTTGATTTTTGATTTTTGATTTCTAATTTACCTCTTTAATTAATTCAAGAACCACCACAACCACCACCGACAACCGCCACCACCACCACCGTGACTACCGCACCTCGATCACCACCCGACGCCACCACATCCACCCAGTACCACCACACACTTCCTTCGCCACCCCCACACCCCTCGCCTTTCTCCTCCTCACTCGCATTCCCCTGCTTTCCTCCCTCACCCGCGCCCAGCTCCTCCTCCGCGCTCAGCCACCGGCGCTGCAGTACTGGCGCTCTTCTTCTTCAGCGCTGCTGCGCCGCGTCGCCGGTCGCAGACTTCCACCAGCCTTCTCCATTTTCTCCTTCCTCCCGTCGTGGTTGTTCCTGCTCACTGCCTTGCTTCCTTCCCTGTTTCACAATTCCAGGAACCCAAATTCTTTAAAGTTTTGGTTTTATTTCCTTAAGTCAACCCATTATCAAAAGCTGGCCCAATATCCTTTTATTTGGATCTTGTAAGTTGTGCACCTATCCTTCTATTTCAAATACTTATTATTTTGATAACAATGTTTATATTTTACGACCACTAATGATTATTTGTTTCAAAAAGAAAATGTATTTAATTATTGAACTTTACTTAAATTGAGTTTATAATATTTATGAAATTATTAGTTCGAGAATATTGATTTTAAAGTATTTATCGTTTTAATATTAATTCAATAACTTAATATTTTGAAAGAAATTGGACTCGGGGCTCAGGAAGAACGAACCAACAAAAAGGCTTAGCAAATCGCGGAATTGAGGTAACGGTTATTGCTAGTACCCGCAATCCCTTCGAAATGTATTTATGAATGATGTTATGAATGATTGATGTTTTATAATGATGTTTTATGATTTGCGGGATTACAAGCATGATTTGATTGAATTATTTTATGGTAATGCAGCTTTATGCAAATTATTGATTTAACGAATTATTATTCCTGAAAGAATGATTTTATGAAATAACGAAATTTAATGGTTTTGTTGAACCACCCTGAATGAATGAGATTTTCCTGATTAATGTTCGATTAAAAGAAATGTAAACATGATAAATAAAAGTGTAAGAACTGGTCAAGTTCCCCTGATATGGAGCCCATGCTCCCCCTGATAAGAAGCACTGGCTTCCCCTGATATGGAACCAAGGTTCCCCCTGATAAGAAGCACTGGCTTCCCCTGATATGGAACCAAGGTTTCCCCTGAAACGAAGCACTGGCTTCCCCTGCTATGGAGCATTGACTCCCCCTGTTATGAAGAACTGGCTTCCCCTGTTCGTAGGAGACGTCCTACCATGTTTTCCTGTAAAGTCCTGACGACCAGAATAATACTGTTAAAAGGAAACAGATTAATGAAATGATATTCCTGAAATGATGTTTCTGAAATGACGTTTCTAAAATTATGTTTCTGAAATGATGATGATTCTGAAATGATGATTTATCAAATGTTTTACTTTATTCTATTCTCCATGTTTATTAAATAAAATGAATTGAAATGATGTTACGATGCTAGGGTAACTCGTTACTGAGTCTTCGGCTCACCGTTTTGTTTTCCGTTTTAGGTACTGCTGGGGACCACGGAAACGAGTAGTGGCGAGGATTTCACTATTGCAAAGTTCACCTAAGTTAATGTTAAGTTGTAACAAGTTTAAGTAAAGATTTTTGATTAAGTTGCGTATTTTTTTTAATGAAGAATTAAAAAGGATTATTATGTTAATTTTGGAGTTTAATAGCTTATGATTGATGGTTGCCTGGTAATTCCCAAGAGGGAGTTACGGCGGGTAATGTCCCGACCGAATTAGGTTAATTCCGCTGCTAATTATGATTAAATAATTGAATTAGAGGTCGGGGCGTTACACACTCATTGAGTACTTGATCAACATGGAGAAAATTTTCAATATACAAGTACAAGTTGACTGTTTTTTTAATCATACTCCCTCCGTCCCGGAATACTCGCACCGGTTTGACTTTTTGCACTATTCACATAATTCACATTGACCCTATTTTATTTATAGTATACGAAAACAAAAGTTAGCATATAATATATTGTTGGCTTCATCTTAACATATATTTTTAAAATATTAATATTTCATAAGTTTTTATAATATGTAGTTAAAGATATTGGTGGTCAAAGTTGTGCATCGTTAATTGTGTCGACTCGAACCGGTGCGAGTATTCTGAGACAGAGGGAGTACGTTCTTTGAATTTGAACAATATGTTTATTTAAAAACATGGTGAACATGGCTCTCGAATACGTACACCATATTTTCTGATAGAGGTTGGACATGGGTGGTTCTCATTGTAGGGGGTAATAAACTAAATATTACTAAGACGTGTGAATTTATGATCTTGACATTTGTAAAACTGTTTAGCTTATTGCTTAGGAGTTGGGACTTAGGAGGGAACAAGGGGGTGGTTCTTTTTTTTGGGGAGAGAGAGTGTGATTGAAGTATTATGTATTTGGGTCATCATTTGTCCGCACCGGAAATTTGTGAACGGGTAACACTCATCTTATAAATAATCATCTTATTTACATCGCATATGTGTATGTCCAAAAATAAATTTAATTTTTTTTTAAAGAAAGGTATAATAAAAGTTAGGATAGTTTTCTCTCAAAACTATATCCTAACTTATCTAAATATTTAAAATAAGAAAATTTACCATCTACCTAAGGATCTATTTCTTGTTGGGTATGTATGCGATGACCTAAGGCGGTAATATAATCTATTGCACGATAGATATCCCTATATATGTGGCGAGAAAAAATACTATCAAAATTATTCAAAAGTTGTTTGACATCTTTCATTAACACTTGTATCTTTTATGGGCAATTACTTTGTCCCTGTAAAATATTTATGATCAATAAATTATCACTTTCAATAAAAACATGTCGTATATTCTTTTCGATGGCTAATAGAAGATCATTACGAACCGCCATTGCTTCGGCAAGAAGTGGAGAGGAGGTTCCTAGATTATAGGTTTGACTAACAATATTGTTTCCTAGGTGGTCCCTATTTACTACACCAGCTGTTCCAGAGTTGCGTTGTTGCGGACTGACCCATCAAAGTTATAATTTTTATAATACCATGGGTCGAAGGCGTCCAAACAACTTTTGTGGTACACGGAGACTTCGAAGGAGCATTATTATTAATGTTAACATCCAATGAATCAGATGTGTACACATATTCTATTATGTAAATATCCTAAAAGCTCTATTCCTATCGATGAGACAAGAGACTGTATGAAAATGTGAGCATTACGTATTTTCCAAATACTCCACAGCCCAAATAGAAGTTGACCGAAAATAGTTGGGATTGATACAGTTCATTTTTTCTTTAGTAATTGCATCGTTACATGCTTGCCATTCTCGACTGGAGCTTCTAAAATCTCCATTAATGGCAATCTCAAGACAATCAACACTTAGTTGGTGGAGAAAATTAAGCAAAAAGGACCTAATCACTGCAGCTATTGGCTTAGCACTCATCCTCTTCTCTTTCTCTTTCCTTTTCAATTCCTCTAAAAAAGCTGATGTCTTTACTCTTAACTCTGATTATGTCCCATTAACTCTCCTTCGCAATGCCAAACAAACAGGAGCATGTTAGTTTCATCTCCCCTTAATCTTCCCTTAATCTTGATCTATTCTCCAATTTAATCTAATGTTTTTGTTCTCTTTGATTATAATTGCAGTTTGCTTGGATGGGAGTTTGCCCGGGTACCATTTTCAGAAGGGATTTGGATCCGGATCCAGCAAATGGGTTCTTCACATTGAGGTGGGATTAATTTTGTCTTATCTTTTGGGTTATTTATCATGTAGCACTGTTAAGTGTTGGTTGATTAATTGATGGGGTTGTGATTTGTAATTTCTACTGAATGATTTTGAGGATTCAATTTGGTTGATTTTCCCTGTGAATGTGGAATTGTGATTGTTTTGAATTTTCGATCGATATCTAGGGAAATAGGTTTTGTAATTGTTTCCTAGACATAGATAGATTCTATCAATGCTCACCATGAACAGAGGTGAAAGAGGACTTTGTAAGGGAAAAGTATATATTAATAACTGTGATTTGTGAATAGTGCAAATAACATGGCATTTTCATAACTAAATCGGTAGGAAAACTAGAAAGAAGCTGGAATAAAAAGAAACGAAAAAAGTGAATTAAATGAATAAAGTTTGAGGTTTAATGAATATAATTTGAAGTTAAATGAATAAAATGTGAGATTAAAAGAACAAAATTTGAAGTGAATGAAGTCTATTTATTTACGATTATGCCATGTGATGTGTACTGTTCTTCAATACCGTTATTGATTTGAAATCACCCCTTTTTTAGAGATGGATTCCCAGGTTTTGTTTATAGCTCTTCAGTACAGAAATGCATTTATCAATAACTGTGATTTGTAAATAGTGCAAGTAACATGACATTTTTCGTAATTAAATCGGTAAGAAAAATTAAATAAAGGTGGAAATAAAAAAAAAACAAAAAAAATGAATTAAATGAATAAAATTTGAGCTTAAATGATAAAATTTGAGTTTAAATGTATATCTTGAACATCTATTTGTTTACTATTCATCAATAATAATTATTGATTTGGAATCACCCGTTCAGTACTGCTTATTCCACGGGTTTGACACGACGTTCACTTCACTAAGTTTTCATATCTCAACGTAGTTGAACATAGTGAGACCCGGAATTTAGCTGGAAAGTGAACCTGGTAACCTTATAAGGTTTTTGCATAGACAATCTGGGGTTATGGTAGATGAGTCATGAGTATGCTGCTCAGGATTGGAGTTGTTTTCTGATGTGAGGGGTAGTAAAGTTTCTGAACGAATGCCTCATGGAATGAAATCAGGAGGGAATTAAGCACTTGAGGTTCATAAATCATGAGTTTATGGAAGAATAATTATAATCTTGATCCTTTGGCTGTGTGTTTGGTGAAGAAGAGTTCAGAATCATCAGTCACAAATGGCCTTGAGGACTAGAGTGGCAATCTAGTGGACAGTGTGGTATTAATCTGGTTCTGCTCTCTAAGGTAGCCTATGGGAGAGTATGACCCTATATTGTTAGAGAGTAAGACCCTATATTAAATAGACCATGTTTGATGGGTTTATTAGGCTCATATCTTGTGTTTCAAGTGATTGGTCGGAGGCATGGAGCATTACTTAATTGGTCGACTACTACAAATAGTCACTTGTGCCACGTTTCTCTAAGCATGGCACATGTGTAAAATTTCAGTTGGTACACTATTTAGCAATGGGCAACCCAGAGACTCCTGTGGGCCTGTGGCACAAGTAATCGTGGCTATGTACTCAGCACAGGAAAAATGAGGTCTTGGCGGAAATTGATAACTTTTCCACGGGAACCCCCGTGTCGTGGCAAGGAAGGAACTCCGGTAGGTAGAATTGCCAACTAGCCACATCCATAGTTGTGGCAAGTAGTGACCATACCACCAGTCATCATTAGTTCATTATCAAGCCAAGTTATATCTGCTGCCAGAAAGATTTGAAATTCTATCAAAATTACAATTTGGATTTGTCAAGGGCCAAATTTATTAATTGAGGTCATCACTGTATGAACTATTAATGAACTTATTAAATCACAACAAATTTTTGTATGATAAAATTGGATTTCCACCTTTAGATTTATATAAACAAGAAAACACTAAGTATTACATAATGTGTTGAAGAGAAAGGTTAAAAGACTACCCAATCTTATATACAGATTAAAACATAATATGTCTTCTTGGTAGAAAGTGGCAGCTAACGGATTTTGTGCTGACTGCAACATAATCACAAGTTGCTCGGAGCGCCAATACTCATTACCAGAAATATATTCAGAGAATGTTTTTTTTTTTTCAGGAGGGAAATATTAATTTGTTAATCAACACTATTTAAAAAAATTACAAACTTGAACGAAACTGCATAGCAAGAGAAGTAAATTAAAGTGGACTGAAATGCCAACCACATGCAGCAAAATTTGGACTAACAGGAAATAAGGACAGCACAAAACAAGCTGAAAACAACCAATGAACATGATTTTCCCAAGATCCTTAACCTATAGCAGCTCACGTTAGACTTGGTCCACCTTCACTTAGATTGCATATCTTATCTAACAAAAAAAAAGCAGCACAAACAATCCTCAATTCAAAATATCATGTTTCATAAACTACATAACTAAGTACTAAACTATTTTGGGCCAATTTGTACAAAAGAACGGTGTAACAGAAAAAACGTTCTAATGTGGTGTGCCTTATGCGCCTTATCGAAGGCTCAAGGATCAACTCCTTATGCGCCTTTTCACAGGTTCAAGACGCAGGTATAAGTCCCCAATTTCTGACAAGTTATAGTTTTTTTTAGGGGAGCCATTTACTATAATGAAAGGAAGAGAGAAAAAACCCCAAAATTTCCCCCTTTTTTTTTTAAGTATATCTTTGGGTCAGACAACCGTCATGTCATGTAAACCCATGCCTTTTATTTATTTTAATGTAATTGTTTTATGTCAGGTGTGGCACACTTCTTGAGAATCTAAATATAGAGTTAATGACTAAAAAGTTATTTGTACCTTCTTAGTCCCCTTAATTAGTCCCCTTTTGCTTTTTGTTTCCTTTTCAAAAAGGCTTTTAATTTTACTATAATTACTATTTTACCCGTTTGTGACAAATAATATTATTTTGATATTTACAGAAAAAAATACTACAATTTTTTTTAAAAATTGTGCGCCTTACCTACGAAAGGCGCGTGCCTTGTGCCTAGGCTCCAGGGACTTTTGCGCCTTGGTTCGCCTTGCACCTTTTGTAACTAAGGTACTTTATCCAACCTCGATGGACTGTATATTGGGCTATTGCTTCATTCTTTTCCTTTACTCTTTTATGGTAGAGGTTGTGGTCATGCCTATTTGTGTTCTTTGATGATTTGACTATTATCCTAATTTTCTTTTCTTTTCTTTTGTTTTTTATTTTCTTTAACTTTTATCTTATAGGGTGGAGGTTGGTGTGATTCAGTAGCAACATGTGCACTTAGGAAAGCAACAGCATTAGGTTCCTCAAACTTCATGGAACAAGTTCAATTTTCTGGAATTTTGAGTCATGACCCAGCAGAGAATCCTGGTATCATGTTTTGAATCTTTCAAACTTTTAATTAATAAAGTATATTGGATCTCCGTTATCTGTTTTTTAAGTGTTGTGATGCATTAAAGGGATGAAATATCCTACTCTTTATGATGTAAGGGGTCGTCCAAACCCTAAAAAGGGGAAGGGAATATCCTACCTTCTCATTGTTAGTGTTTTTGTAACTTTAGTTTGCTGTTATTTCTCTGTCCTTTTTTCACTTCAGATGGACATACCCAATTACGTTAGTTTGATTTCTCTACTCACCCTCCAAGGTTTGGATTAACCTCTAATTGAGTTTTGTTTCTTAACCTGATTAGTCACTCACCACAGCACACTACCACCAATTCACCAAACCAAACCACCAATGATGTCTTGGCCTAGTGGTTAAGACTGAGGGCCTGTGAACAATAGGTCTCAGGTTCGAATTCCCCCGCCCCCACTTGTAATTTATATTGCCCTTGTGGCTCATTCGCACCAAAAAAAAAAACCAATTCACCAAACCACCATCAATTACCACCACCAGCCCTAGCCTTTCCATGAAGTTCACCACCATTGCTGCCCTATGTTACCCATCTCCTCCTCCCAACCACGCCCACCATCTCATTACCAAGAGCAGTCTATCTTCCCACCAAAACCAACCTTGCCCTACTACAGTAGAAGTCTGTCTTCCAACAATCCCAAGCACAAACGACTGAAACCACCACATCCTGGAAAAAGTGGCTGCATCAACTCCATCGTCCACCAAAGTTGCCTGTCAGAATTAACCACAATCACTTTTGAAGTCACTGCCATCTCAATCACCCACTGCACAAGTAGAAAAAGAGAACAAAATTGGATCTGAACTTTCACATATCAGAGGCGAAAAACCTCAGCAGTTTACGTATTGGGTTCTTGAATTCAACTTCCAAGTCTTCAAAAATAGTCTTGGTTGATCAAATTGGACCACCACAGGCCAATTCGGCGTTCTTGGCGAAGAGAGAAAAAAAGATAACTTGACAACAATGATGATGGTATCTCTTCCTTGCGAAAATGGCTGGCCAGAGATGAATTTTGTGATGGTGCCATGACGGGGGTACAATTGTCATTTCCCAAATCAAACCAATAATCACTTTCCCTATCTTTGTTTCCTGTCCCCACAATCTCTTTCTAGGTTTCTTTCCCTTTTTACAAGAATTAGACTTTCCCTTTGTAAGTTGATATTAGATCTCTATGAACTACACCCAGTCACAGTTAGCTCTTTCTTACTCTAGTATCTTTGTGATGTTCATCCAATAATTCCTCGCCAAGAAGTTGAATTTAATAGCTACCCTGAAAAGGAAAAACATTGTCTGATGCAAGTTGTTACAACTACTAATAATGCTTGTGTAACAAACATATATCTTTAACTTTGATTAGCTTTTGAATCTATGAGATCATTTTCTAGTTACCTTTACCAATGAATACTTTTGTTTAGATAAGTTGAACTGATCCAGTTGTGGTTTGGATGAATGGTCATGGCTCCATTTTGATGTTACATGCTGATAACTAAGGGGTTGCAACATTTTAAAGGGGGGATAAATGAGGGAGTAGATGGTACTGGGTAAATTATTTAGAGGATAATTGTTCATTTCTAAGGTTTGGCTCATTACTCAAGTAATCATTACTCCCGTAACAAGACATTAAAAAGCTCACTGCCTCAACCTCTATCTTCAACAACGGATGTTACAAATAAGCACCACCATGCATGGCGGTGAAACCGGCGGCGACCACCACAAAATTAGTGTTTTCGGATGCTAGTGACATTAATAAGCACGAGTTTCGAGTCTAATCTCAATGGTAGAAATTGTTTTCCTAATTTCCTCACAAAATTGTGTACATCTACAAAACTCAATTTGAATGAAAAAACAACGGAGGGTTGTAGGTGGTGATGGAGGTTGTGATTGACAAATCCAATTTATAATTTAGTGAATTGAGGGCCTAAACGAGTGCCCTTGATGATCATGAATTGATGGCAGCGACAATTACAAATTGGTGGTGATGATGGATGTTAAAATGGCGTCGTCAACGGGTGTTGATGACGGCAGTGGCAGGGTGTTGATGACAACGGCGACAAGCTGGCAATTATGACGCGCCGCGGCAGTAGATGATGGCAATGGCGGCAGCGAAAAACTGGTGGAGGTGGTTGTTGTGGAAAAGTTAGATAATGGTGAAGAGAGAAAACGACTGAGATGAGAGAGAGGAGGAGGAAGTATTATCCTAGAAATTATCACCCTAGGGGGGCTAGGGGAATTATTTACCCCCTAAATAAGGGGAAGAATCTCCATGAATTTCTCCCTCAATCCAAACATTAAAAGTGCCAGAATTATTACTCCTTCAATCATTCCCCCTCTTTTACTCTCATTCCAGGTGACCCCTAATTAAAAATCTATAGGTGAAAATCCATCATTTTGTGAATTGTGAAATAATTGCCTGCTATTTTAATTGGCTGCACTGTCAATTTTCTGTCTTTATATTTCATTTTCATTTGTCTGTCACACTTTTTCAGTTTTTTGTGGGTCATCCTAGTGAGTAACCTTATTGTCATATCTAAGTATTTCCATGTGTAGTTCAATGTTATCGTTTTCACCCTGAAGTAACTGTTTTGGGGGATTTCTAGATTTCTTCAACTGGAACAAAGTCAAAATACGTTATTGTGATGGTTCATCTTTTGCGGGGCACTCGGAAAATGAGTTTCATGTAAGTCAAAATGATCTGGTTAAACTGTTTGATGATTGATTGTATTGTTCAATTACAAAATGATTATGTTATTATTTATCACTTACTTTTTAATGGAAACTCTTTAGAATGGAACATATCTTTTCTTCAGAGGTCAGCTCATATGGAAAGCAGTAATGGATGAACTTCTAGCTAAGGGAATGTCAAATGCTGGACAGGTACTCTAGATTTCTTGTAATATGTGAAATATGAGATCTTCGGGCTACACACTTTCACGTCTATTTTGTTTCTTGCCAAATGGTTGAGTAATTGAGTGTAAAGCTATGGAATTCATTTCTTAATTATTCAGTAAATTTTCTTGGTATCAAATGGGACCAAAACACTTGCCTCATTTTTCTATTTATTCATTTTTTTTAACTTTTGGGGGAACTACCAAATGACAAAAGAAAAGAAAAGGGTGGAGAGGACCTTCCAACCATCCTTTATTGTCCAACCTCTCACTGGGTCCCTTGATATTCCTTAAATAGTTAAATGCAATGACCACAGTTCTTTTACTCAGAGAAGCCCTTAGTGAGTTTGCTCACCGATTACTTATCCTCCCAGTCAGTTTTGAGCGCTACAAAGTACAAAGCCATATTCTCAGAGACCAGAGAGCTTCAAAATCAAAATTGAGAAACAATAGTTTCTTACTGTTTCATCTGATAATCTCAAAGGCTCTTCTTTCAGGATGCTCCGCCGGTGGGCTCGCCACTATGATACACTGTGACGACTTTCGTGCTAAGTTGCCGAAGACTGCTACTGTGAAGTGTCTTGCTGATGCAAGTTTTTTCCTGGATGAGTATGATTTTTTCACTACCTCGATTTTGAGAAAACATCTCTTAAGCGTCTCAAGTAAAAAAATACCCATGAAACATTTTGTGGTGTGGGCGAGATGGGTTCGGAGCATGTTTTTTCCTCTTGTTATGCTGGACATCATTATACTGTGTTTTGAGTTTCTCTTATGTTTATATTCTTCCCGTACTGCTGATCATTGAATCCTTGATATCTTCCTATATGGAGGTCAATGTTTATATTTGTCTTTCAACAAAAGCAACCTCTATTCTTTCCGAAGGCCTTGCAAAATTCTTTAGAAGTTTGATTAACCGAGGTTCTTAGTGTTGCAATGTCACACGCATTAAAGATGTTTAAAGAATGTTGAATATCTAGGGTTTGAGTATTAATAAAGATTGTAGGTTGATTTTTAAGCTGCTAGTTGATGAAGACGTAAGGGCTATCATTATTGGAAATATTTGAGTATAGGGTCCTCTCCACTTCTGTTGGTGCTGCACGGTTGCAACTTGCAAGTCACATATAGTAGGGTGCTTGTATTTGTGTTTTTTTTCTCTCTCTTTCTATTTCGGGGTGGGAAGTGAAAGAAGGAACATTGCAAGTTTATCAAATAAAAGGAAGTTGTGTTTTGTCCTCTTGAAAATTCTTTTGTTTTTTGTTCTCTTTCTAGTTTATTTTAAGTTTTGTTATGCTTCAGTACGGGGTTATTGTCACTTTGTGTCTGCGTCTTTGTTTATTCAAGATTTTCCCTGTGTATTTGGGTAGTTTTGGGCCTGCTCATCAAGTTTTCGGTAAGTGTAAACGTGAGCGTTTCAAGTAGAGTTAGTGTTGGTACTTGGTGTGCTTGGATGCTAGTTGTTAGTGGTTTAGCTAAATTACATGAAATGTCCAGCAAATTGCTGTAGTTTTTTCCTTCTAAAATCTAAAATAGTTTGAGGATAGCATGAAATTATAGGAAACAAAAAACTAAAATTACAAGAAAAAATATGAAAGAACAGAAATGAGCGAGACTAAACTTTATTCGGCTTGGGTATGACTTAGTTTCATCCAAGGTCCGATCCGGTTGTGCGTTGAGCAAGATTACATCAGTTTCAACCGTTGTTTGTGAGAAGCACTAATGGGCCGTTTGTTAGGCGGTAGTAAATGAAGGTAATGGTCGTTAACTCTTTTGCAAAGTCCTTAGTAAATCACATATCATTATCCATGGGGATGTTTGTTTGAAAAACATGTGCATTTGTTCATAAATTTTTTGTACCACCTCTAAAGTGGTTATGTAATGGAAATTAACGAAGAATAAGAGATGTCTGGGGTTGTGTAAGACCAACGATATTGGCATGCGACGTTATTTGCAAAACTGTATGGAGTTATAAACCATTACCGTCATCACCATTTGTAGCCGCCTTCCAAACAGGCCGTTAGAGTATGGTGGGTGGTTGTCACGGCCTTCATCAATTTAATTTCAGACCATGCCAGGTGAAAAGGTTCATTCGCTCTGAAAATTGAGGGTGCTCATCAGATTATATGGTCTAGTGTTATACTGTATATTGAAAGTAACAAGGAATCTGTGACGAACCTTCAAGGCTTTTTGTTTGGAAACCTGGTCTTATAAGATTCATGCAAATTTCTTTTTATTTTTTTTAATACACAGATTTTGATCTTCTTGTTTGATCTGTTGCTGCTGCTGCTATTTCAGGAAGGATGTCAATGGAAGGCACACTATGCAATTGTTTTATAAGAATGTGGTTAATCTTCATGTAGGACTTTTCTGTCTTTAATTATATGTGCATATGAGAAAAGTATATTTGTAATTTTGTAAAGTTGTTGAGAAAATTTACTGTATCATTTCTTCTAATATTTTTGGAGCATAATTCAATATGAAAATATATGTTCTTAATCTGCAAAGTTACCAAGTATATATTATGTTAAAAGTCCAAAAGACTGATTATTGATGGATCTTAGTGTTGTTTATCAATTATCAGGGTGCAGCCAAATCTTTGCCTAGAGATTGTGTTGCCAAAATGAGCCCGTCCTTGGTAATCTTCCTTCACCTTTAACAGTTATTTTAACTGATTCGAGGAACTTTTCTGACTTGACTACTACATACAGTACCATCATGTTTCAACAACTGCTTATTATTGTTTGACATTTCAGTGTTTCTTCCCTCAACAAATCGTTGAAAGCATAAAAACTCCATTATTTCTTGTAAATCCAGCATATGATTTTTGGCAGGTAACTTTCTCATTCAAAAATTATCACATGCATATAATTATTCCGTTGTGGTTGATGATGACTTGTTAGACTATTTTCAGATACAGCATGTCTTGGTACCAGCTGCATCAGACCTCCCTGATGAATGGCGAAGATGCAGACTTAATATTCAGAATTGTAGTTCACATCAAATGGACATATTACAAGGTAGTGACAATTTCTATTGAAAGTTGCTGGCCTATGAAACTCTTAAATCTTAATTAATAGCTGGATGATGGTTCTATTCCTAGGAGTTCCATAGTTTTCTTTTCTCTCAAGAGCCCAGTCTTCTGTTAGATACTTGATAAGAGCTTACTTCTAAAGTTCTAAGATTTCCTTCGTATTATTACCTCAAAATCTTACTTGAACCAGCAGTTCCTTTGTTGTTATTCCGCCGTACCATCATGCTTGCTGCAGCAAGCATTTCAAGAGCTCCACATCTTTTCATGTGAAGAACTTCAAGCAATAAAACCTAGCAGGATGCTGGATTTCAAAGATGGGTTGATTGGAAAGGAAACAGAGGGTAGAGAAAGCATTTCTGTTATGTGGTTTATTTTACCAATCAGGCAATTATAATGATCTTGAAGGTTTTCAGTTTTTGTATCAAGTGAATTAAAATTTCTTCTCAGAAACCTTTGCTGCTAATTCCTTCCGTTTTTCCAAAAATTATCTACTAATTTAAACCTAACATAAAAAACTTACCTTTTTCCCTTTCACCCTGATTTCTTCTGCCCCTTTTAATTCCACTATGTTGGTAGTGGATTGACAATATTTTTCTTTGTATACTGCTTTCAGAGATAAACTGTCATATAGATATTGATTTATCACTTTTATCACCTGTTATGTATAAATCAGTATTTAGTACAGAGCATATTTTTTATTTCTGATTTTCATGAATAAACCAACGGTCAAAGTTGGTTCTTAAAAAGAGAAAGTGACTGTTACTTGGGAATGCAGGGTGTATGTCATACTAAGAAAAGGAGAATCCCCACCTAAATTCATGCTAATTTGGAACTGGGGGAAGCATTTGTTACAGCCAGAAACTTGTGAATTTGTTTAATACTTATGTGAATTATGATAATATGTCCATGTTTATGTTATTACGGATTATATTGTAAATGTGCACAGGTTTCCGGAACTCTTTGCTAAATGCACTGGGTGAATTTAAGAAGAAGAAAGAAAGAGGAATGTTCATCAATTCTTGCTTCATTCACTGTCAAACTTGGATGGCAACATGGCATGGGCCCAATTCTCCGAAACTCAACAATAAGGTAACTGAAAATTCATTCATCTACATATTTTTACGAACTGCGTAGTTTACAGCTTAAAATGGGTGTTTGTTTCCAAATAAAATGGAGTAATGTTGGTATTTTTATGTCTGTCACGTTGAAAAGACAATTGCAGAGAATGCAGGTGACTGGTATTTCAACAGGGAACAGACAAAGCAAATTGATTGCCCATTTCCATGTAATCCTTCGTGTCTCAACATGGATTTCACACAAGCTTGATATAGAGATTTCATACTTGGATGGATGATTTACTTGCAAACAGAGTGGTAACAACATTGGTAAACATGACAACAAATGCCGGTTTTGTTTCTCACTTGTATATCAGTTGTAACGAATAGATTATTAGGTCGATCTTCAAAAGGTCTTGCGCGCACATAAATTTGTTGTACACCAAGATAACTTTTACCTATTTTTTTTATAACTTTAACTTGTTTTTGATTAACTTTTATATTAGTATAAAAAAAGTTGATAGATAAACATTTTAAAGGGTTAAATAATGAATTTTATACATTAGTAGTGATCTTGAAGAAATAAGTTTTACTAAAATGAAAAAATTAATCACTAAAAAATAGATAACTTTTACAATATAAGTTTAACTTTTAAGCATTTTGAATTAACTTTTACTCCGGTGTACAAAATTTATTGTACACCCCTTGTAAATAAGAATTTGTGGTCGCTCTTTGGGTATTTCAAACAAGAGATTACAAATTTACTATTTTTTGTGTAGTTTTTAGAGTGCTTGGTACTCTATAACAACGAGTGAGGCTATCATTTTTTTTTTTTTTGTGTACAAAGAGCCATTTAGAGCATCTTCAATGATTGTAGCTAGGATTTGCTTGCAATTTGCAAAAGTTTCAAGCTACTAAGATTAATCATTGGAGTTAAAATAACAAATTAGCTAATTTACTTGACAAAAAGATGGGAAAAAAGAGGAAGTGACAATTAATTTGCGTGATGTACAAATAAGGGAAGAAAAGCACTGATTGGGAGATTTCACAACCAAAATCCAAGAGTATTGTTCTACTCTCCGTCCTTTAATACTCAATCCGGTTTGACTTTTTGCACTATTCACCTAATTCACTCTGAGCCTATTTTATATCTAGTATATGAAAATAAATGTTAGTATATAATATATTGTTGGCTTAATCTTAATATATATTTTTAAAATATTAATATTTTTATAAGTTTTTATAATATGTAGTTAAAGAAGTTGGTGGTCAAAGTTGTGCATTGACAAGCGTGTCCGGTCAAAACAGGTCGAGTATTAAGGGACTGAGGGAGTAGTATTTTTGTGGTCCAAATAACTTAATTCAGAGCTTTTTCGGGTAAAAATGCTTAAAGATGTGAAAATTCTCAATATAATATTAAACCATTTGTTAGTTTATATGGTACCATATTATAAATTTTCATTTCAAACATGATATATTATGTTGCTTGTGGGATTAGTATGCTTCGTCAACAACAATTTTCTATAGTGAGTATAATAAAGAGTTGAGAAGTGGTGGTACTAGCGTCCAATGGAGGTAGATGTTATATGAAAATTAACCTTGCTCCTCCCAAGTGCATATTTATTTCTTGGCTAGACAGTTTAAGTAGATTGAGTACATGTGCCAATTTACTTAAAATTGGATTGCATTGTAACCAACTATGTTGTTTGTGTAATAAGGACAATTAGATTATTTCTCATTTGTTCTTCGTGTGTGAATTTTCTAGTAGGGTATGGAGTAGTATTACGTAAGTGGCTTGGTGTGCAAAGGAGGATGGAGGATCATGCTGAACTTTCAGTAGACTAATTAGAGGTTGGACGTAGATATTGTGAGACAAATTCTAGTTATGATTTACATTAGGTGTTATAGTACGAAGAAACTATTTGTTGTTCTTCCTTGATGGCTTTTTATCGTTGGTGCTTCTTGGCTTCTTTCTGTGCTTTTGTGTATGGTTGCCTGACCTAATCGTCTTTTGTTGTAGTTTGTATATATTTTGGACACTTTTTTCCTTTTGGTAATAAATAAATTTCTACTACTTACCAAAAAAATTAAAAAATTAAACAATTTACACATTAAAAAGATGAGAAGTTAAAAAAAGCTAAGAAGAGGAGAAAAATAGAAAACGGAAGGAAACTAAAACTTAAAACTAATTTTTTGCATGTTCTTTATTAGATTTGAAAAGTGTCATAACCAGAATATAACTAAGATTTCTTATGATTTTTTTATCATCCACAAAATTTCTTAATTTTACCATTGCAGATTTATATGGTAATACTAATATTAATTTTTGAATAAGCGTTCAATCTTCACATAGGTAAGATATTGTAATTTATGTTTCTATGCATATTCTTCATTTCATATTTTGATCTATGTGAGTAAATCTGAGAATAATAATTTAAGTTATCGTTCTGAAATTTAGAATTACATGTTTTAAATATTTTTAGAGGAATGTGTTATTCTAATTATGATAGTAAATTCATGATTATTTATCGCTTACATGAATCGATTAAAATACTATTAATCTATTTATTTTATGAGTTTATCCATTAAATTTTTCATATAAGAATTCTAGACATATCCACATAAGGCGTCATTTCAAGATGATAATATTTTTACGAAAATTTGGATAATAGATCAATCATCTACATTACCTTGTTCTTTACAATTTATGATACTTTACTATATTTTCGATTGTCTATTCATATTATCATGTCTTATTTGTTGATTCGTCTTCAGTATTCTCATAAAGTTCATTTCTTCACATATCTATTTCGAAAATATCTAACCATGCGAAACACTAAAAATTAAGGTATAAAAATTTAATAACATCAAGTAGATCAGTTAAATAACGTTGTTTTTTATCGTGAAATTTGATTGCAAATATAGGTCGCAAAGAAAAGGTAAAGCATTTCTAATATCATGGGGAAACTTACACAAGCAAGACAAATAAATAACATTCACGCTACTGATGACAAAACAAGTACAAACTTCAAACTGGCGCATATGTTTCATGTCCTTGACTACCATCGTTGGCACTATGTCAAGAAAGTCTTGTCCAATAAAAAACATTACGAAGAAAGACATGCTTCAGGTAAATCTTTCCTAATTGATATGTTTTTTTTCCGTTTGAATGATTGGTTTTATTTAATTCATAATTGAACAAAATAACAAGATCATCACTCTTTTTTGAAAAAAATAAACTATTATATTCTAAATTTACGTTTTTATTAGAATATCTATATCTTACATATTAACAAAATTGTGAAATATAGAATTACTTTTAAGGTTGAGCCTTATAAATAATATTAGAATAGATCATAACAATATACTCTGTATAGAGATAAAGAATTTCTAGAAAAGCTATTTAATTTTAATCGTATTAAAGAAATTTGTCTATTACCATATATATTGGAAAGTTTAATATTTGTATGAGTTTTGTTTCTTAGATCATTATATATTTAATCTATAAATTGATGATTTGAGATGCAGGAAGTGACCCAAAAGCTATAGCTAATGAGAATGACCAATGTTACAGTAAAGAGGTAATTGAGAATTCCCAAGTAAGTAGAAGCAAAGTGTTAAGATAAATTATATCACCACTTACTTTACTAAAATGTTTTGATTCTCTTACAGTGAATGAAGTTTATATTTTATATATAAGATGGTCATAAACAATAATAAAAATTACGAAATGCATATGTGTAAAAAATAGAGTAATTGGTTTAATTTAAAAATGTTTCAGTTTGAAGCACATAATACAAGTTGGAGTCTTTTTGGCAAAAACTCATCATTCCACTCAAGTCCACGATCTGAGAGTTCCCCTTCAACGCCATTTAAGCAACCTAAAAGCTCTCGAGCATTAAGGATTAGCAAAATGATCATCAAAGAAGTCACAAAAAGAAAAGGTCGTCACAGAAGAAGTTCAACTTGCCCAACTGGCTCGGAATTAGAGGGAACTACCCTTGCTAACCAACACATGGATATTATAGGTGAAGAAATCGGCCTTGAAACTAAACAAGATATAATTCCAAGCCAAAATATAACTGAAAGTAATGGAAAATGTGATCTTTGTAGCTCCATGAAAATAGAATGTCGGTTAGGAGGGAATACACAACCTGAAAAACAAGTAGATAAACCTCTTGTGTATTATGAGTTGCCATTTAAGGGGAAAATTGATACAAGTGCATCATTTCATCATTCAAAGGAGTTCCTCGATGCTCTATGTGTATTAGGAATGAATAAAGAGTTTTCCTTGAATGTTTTAGATGATCCAGGGTCTTCTCTAAGAAATGGTTTATTAACAAAGCAATTGCAAGCAACAAGATCCATCAAAAGGAAATTCTTAGAAAAATTGGGGACCTTCCCTATTAATGAGTCCTCAGGTATAAAAGACTTTTCTTTCTCTGGTTCATATAAGAGAAGAGATAAGTCAGACATGGTGGAAAATAAACCGCAACAAAACCTAAACAACACAAACACAAATAGTGGTCAGATTGTAGGAAGAAGATTTAAAGATCTTAGGCAAAAAATTAAACATTTGATTAAGGAGAACAGAAAAGAGAGAAGACGAATTGCAATGGATGCGATCCTTCATAAAGTTCCTTATGGACATAAAGTTTACGAACAAAGTATGAAAGAAAGTCCTTGTGTTAGTATATGCGACAGTGATTCTTCAAATAAGGAGCGAAAATCTCATAAAAAAAGATCATCTTCCCTTGACGAGTCTCTAGATAAGTATTGTCAATTATTTGAGGCAACTAGTGTGGGTATTGGTAAAGAGGAGAAAATTAATACTCCTGAAATATCAAGGTTGAGAGTCGTGAATGAAAATTCATCCAAAAGGGTTTTTGGAAGGATGTTTTCATCTCCAGATTTTCATGATACGTCAGATGATTATGAAGATGGAAACATGTCATTTACATTACCAAGTAGGAGAACGATGAGTTTTAGCGAAAGAAAAGGGGATGATGATTTGAGTATTAATATTGCAACTATAACCCAATTCAATCAAAGTAAAGAACCTATATTTAATGATTTAGATGACTATGTTGAAATTAGCAATGTAGAAGGCTTTTCATTGGTTGATATTCATGAAGAAAATACCAAAGCTGACCACGATGGCACATATATTGAAACCACAAATGCTCATGGAGTAGCCATTTGTGATGACAATGGTAGAATCATAGTCACTCCTTGTCCCTCAATAACATCCGTTGAATCTCATCAGCAAATGGACTCCAACGAAAATAAAGAGATACTATTGGAAGGTAACTTGTTTGTTTCATTTTCATCTATTTAGTTTTTAAAATATGACTTATTAAACTTTTTAATTTAATAAAGTAAGTAATTTAAATACCTACAATTTCACAATAGAATGAAAATTTTACTATGTGTATATCACATATATATATATTCCATTTGACACTCTTATCAATCAACATGAAAAATTAAAGAATACATAAAACAAATGATTATTGATATCTATATTCATATTTTACAAGAATAATATTTGCATATTATCATGTTTTCGTGTGTCCATTACTTGATTTTTTTAATATCATTTATACCTTTTCATCTCTACCTCTTTACCTATGATTGTCTTATCTTTCTTATATGTCATATACAATAATTTCATGTCTTTTCTCATCCATTTTAAATTTCTCCATACTCCAAACTCATCATTTTTTGTTGTTTCAAAAAAATTGTATACTCTCTTATATTACATAGACAACATAATAAAAACGAATTGAATTAAATTTAATCGTGTGCACTGCATTTCAAGCTAGATACAAAATAGTTTATATAAATTAAGTTAATTTCTTCAATTATAGATTCTTGCTGTGTTTTTATAGTTTCTTGTAAGGCTAAACTATTATATTATATATACTAAAGTGAACCTTAGATTGTTTTGTTTCTTAAGAAATGATTGATTTCTTCAAATAGCTTTCGTTTAACATATCTAGTATTACACGGTCTACTCATATTTTATGTATTACGACAAATTCGATCTCTTAATATGACTTAAGCAGATTCTGAATTAGCGCAACAAGAGGACTTTTTTATGGATTCACCTTGGGGATCTTATATAAAAGTTGATGAAAATGGAGAAAACATTGTTGAAGATGAAGAAAAGAGGCTTATGCACTTTATACCTCCAAATCATCACCATATACGAGTCAGTGATTATGAAATAGAAGAATTTAAGTATGTTAGAAACATCTTAGAACTTTCGGGTTATTTGGGAACCCAACTTCTTGGAACATGGTACTCTTCTGATCAACCAGTGGACCCTTGTGTGTTTGTTGAATTAGAAAGTTGTTCATTGCTCGATCTAGATTGTTCAAACTTTAAAGATGATAAACAAAGTAGCCACTTACTTTTATTTGATATGATTAATGAGGTACTATTATCCATCTACGAAAGATCAGTATCATATTGGTCATCACCTTTGTCCTCATGCTCTCGAAAGCATCCGATGCCTAAGGGACACTATGTATTAGAGGAGGTTTGGAGTGGTATCAATTGGTATATGTGTTGTTCTAAGCCCGATTTTGATCCCTCTTTAGATAATATTACAACACGAGATCTTGCTAAGTATGATGGATGGATGAATCTTCAATTTGATGCTGAATGTGTTGGACTAGAGGTTGAAGACTTAATCTTTGAAGATCTTTTGAATGAATTTATGCCCTAATCCTCCAAATAATTGCCCACATATTTTCTATTCTGATTTTTTTCTATGCATTTTTTTTTATGTGTCTTTTACAGAATTTTAAAAGAGATTAGTCAGTAACAAGTTCCTTTTTTCCGACAAACACCTCAAACGTACACGTAGTATTTTATAATTTTTATATATAATTAAATAAACTTTTATGCAACAACACTTTTAACACAATATTTTGTTTAAGTTATATTGTTTCTTTGATCCTCTTAACTAATTTTTTTTCTCATAATATAATGTAGATGTCCATATTCCTTTGTGAGCTATAACAATTTATGACCATGTTTTACTCTTTTAGTTAACCATGGTTAGTTTGAATATCATTATTGATAATAAACACTTACAAGAGGCTACCAACGATAATAAGAAAAAATAATTGGCTACTATTGAGAAAATGCAAAGTAGACCAGGCTCGTTTTAAACATTTTACAGGCCATGTGCTACCTAAAATTTAGGGCCACAAATTTATAGACTATCTATAAAATTATTAGTTTTTCTTCGTATAATAATAGTAGTCCATCTTTTCTGGTATATTTTCTACCGAGTAACCAATGAGAAGACTTCCATACTCAAATGACCCCGGCCCATGGATCTTTTCTTAGATTTATTCTCAATCATACTTGAACCTTGATGATTTTGTACTGACTACATTATTCAACAAATTAAGTTTTGGGAAAACTTCTTGTCACAAAATTGGACGGGTTGTCGGTAAGGATCCTTGATGATTTTATATTTTATCCCTAATTGACAACTTGAACAAAACTTGAGACTGGTAACTCTGATTACACTTTCTTTTATTGACAACAATTAATTCAAAGTCATGAACGTTTTTAATTGATGATTGAGATTTGATAGAGTGTTAATGTGAAGTTTGGTTAAAACGGGAAAATTTATGTAAAAGTAAAGTGAATTGGATACGGAAAGTTCGAAGATTGTTCGAATGGAAACAATGCTAAAGACAAGGAAGTAATTAGGAGAAAAATTAGGAGATATTTTTAGCGTTGAAGTTCACTGCTTTGGAGATGAAGAAGCGCACATTTAGTTTTTTACTTTTATCATTAAATCGTGCTGCGAAAATATTGAGTCCTCTAATTTTTGAGACCCTGTGCTATTGAACAGGATGCAAGGGTCCTGTCTCCTGTGCAATTATAATGTTTTCGGTCTCATATTAATCTAGTTACTTATTAAGACAATTTGTTTTATGTTATAAGTTATTTTTTGGTTATTGTAGACACCTAACGAGTGGATTCCTCAATATACATTTCAAGATATGATTACTAATGAGCCCAATTTGATGAGTGGATTGATGATTGTCAGTCATGACATGATTGATTAAAGCCCAATAGGTCATTTTGTCCCAAAGGTGTTCTACTAATTTCAACCAAAACATTTAACTTTGAAATGATTTGTAAAAAATCAAGTTAAGTCATGAAAATCAAATCAAATCAAATCAAATAGTTAAAATCATAATATCCTTGAAAATCTATCATTTAAAGTCGGAAGTGTATCACACAAATCAGGAAGTGGATCGACGGAGTCAAGAACAACAGTTGGAGTTGGAGCGTTGGGCTCAGGCCTGCAATGTTACGCATAAGGAAATATGTCCTTGTTCCAATTATGTATTTAATGTATTTATATGAAGTCTAATAAATGCGATTCAGATTAATTAACGCGTTCATTATTAATCTCCTTGATTTTCTTTTGAAAAGATCAAATGACTTATATTGCGTTTAGGTTTCTTGTTCGATTGTGCTATTTGATTTGAAACTTGGGGATTAGGATTCTCAGTCATCGTGGTTTCGCTCATTTACGCTTGGAGAAAGAAAGAGAGGTGTTGCTAATAATGTTGATTTTTTTATATATGACAATAACTATAACTATGGAGTATAACTATATGTGATATACATCCTCACAATATTAACTATGTTAACACTGATCATTTTATATGAACTAAGAACTTACGTTTGTATAAGAAAAAGTACACAAAAAGATTTAAAAAAAAGCTTATGACCAACGTAACTTTTTATCTTTGTGAATAGTAAACTCAAAGTTCCACGAAAATAAGTGTTAACCATTCTTATGCCACGACTTAATGCATTCAATATGTGGGGACCATTGAAGAGAATTAGTTACATTAGCCGGAGCTACTTTGAACCAAGCCCAATCATGAAGAACCCTCCCCAAGTCGGCCACCTTGGCACTAATAAACCGACAACAATTGGCATGGACTGTGATAACAGATGGAATATCTCGACTTACTTGACAAAACCCACTAAAAAATCGGGTATCAAGGAATCGGGACTTGATACCCATATTAGTAAGTACACCTTGCCATATCATTCTTTGTAAAACATCTTGCTCCTTTAGTCCGGTAGAGTTATCCTTCAATCCGTACCATTTTTCGAACAACTCGATGGTTTTATTGTTGGATTTTACAAAGTAAAAACCGGTGTTGATTGGATTCCGAGTAGAAAACGGGTTGCCATTGAAACCGTCAGTACTAAATTGGATGTCAAAATCTCGAGTCTCGTTTGTGGTTAGAACTTTGAAGGGGTTCCTAAGCCATATAACATCTGTATCCTGGTTCATAACATTCACATACATTTTTTTATTAGTCCATTACATGCCAAACACTCAAACCCCACAAAAGACTTTCACTCTTTTTCAGATACTTGCTTGCTCGATTTCACATGAATGATAATTCGTAATATAATAACAAGGGAATATTAATTATATTTTTATATCATAATTTAAAAGCGTATATAAAATACTTTATCAGTTCTTTTTAGATGACACAATTGTCCATTCACGTTTGGTAATGTACAATTTCAAACATTAAATATCTTCAATTATTAATTATACCAATTGCTTGTTGGTTCAGTGGTGATTGGGGCTGAACTTGGTAGGGAGAACTCGTGTTCGATCCCCCGCAACAACAATTGGGAGGGGAATGGAACCTAACCACCCAGAACTCGCCCCGAATCCGGATTAACCCTAAGGGTGAAACGGGTGCTAACACCAAAAAAAAAAATCTTCAATTATGAATATGAACCTTTTTTTTTATATAAAAAATTAATATTTAAAAAATATTCATTACAAATCTAATAAAACTACACATGACACAAATATGTTTTTTCTTAAGTACAAATCATAAAAGAAAGTCAAATGAACTTATATGAACATTGTTAACGTGTCAACTAATAAAAACGGAGGAAGTATGTAAGAAGACTAAAATGGTATTGGTCGTAAAAGTATATTTTGAACATCAAACTTCACAGTGTTGGCTTACACGGAAGTATAAATAAAGATAAGATAAAGATATATTTACAGATCACACGATAACCCCTTCCATAAAAGTAAGGAAAACTTAAAGTTCATAAATTATAGAAGATTAAAATTCAAAGTGTGCTCCTTCAAAGTTGAAGTTCAATATAATGGATTAAATCCTACTTTTATCCTCCATGACAAACACAATGCAGTAAGTACGTAGTAAAATGACAGATTGCCACATAATTAAGCTTATTCAATTTTTTTTTACTTTTTCCAGCTTTCTTTTTTTTAGAACTAAAAACAAAAAATTATGGAAACCACAAAAGAGTTCATAATTAAACCTAAATCATATGACTTCAAATACCATTAAGAAAGTGATAATGATACAGAACGACCTCTCAAATAATGAGTAAGTGAAATTAGCTTTATAGGTTAGTTAGCCTAGCTACGTATGTATAGACTTGAGCCAATTTCAAACATTTCACATCTAATAGAATTCGCGCCTGTAACGTCTAAGTCGCAAAGTGAGTTTCCCATAAACATCATTAACTTGTGTTTAATTGGTTTCTAATAATGCACTGAAAAAGGTAAAATCACACGACCCCCTAAAAAAACTCAAAAAAAAATGAAAGGTGAAATTCTTTAGAAATGTACTTATTTATTTATCAATCTTCTTTTTTGTGAAGGTACTTTTTTTTTTTTTTTTTTTTTTTTTTTTAATCTAATACAAGTATTTCAATATTTAACTATTGAGACAATGTACTGTCCCTAGTCCTACGCAATGGTGTTAATAAATTAAGATTACACATTCGCAATGGTGCTAATATAAGACAAACTAGATTTTATTTCATGCGATACACGAGTGATATAATTTTAAAAATTTGTTATTATCTGTAATGATATAAATTTTTTGAAACTAACATAAATGAATACCCCATTCGATCTTGAATGTTACTTATCTTTCCGTATTGGTTTGTTTTTTTATTATGCCATTTTGAAATCTTTTTTTGTTTGTTCTATTTATCCCTATTATATCCTTATAAATATACAAATAGCTAACTTGTTTGCTGTCAAATATGGAGTACACCTTTATCCCCCATTAAATCCTTAATTAGTTTATCTCTCTTACCTACATGAGTTAGATTCACTTGACAAGTGTACTTATATTAAATTGTCTTAAATTCCAAAAGGAAATCACATTCAAGACGTAGGGAGTAAATAAATATCGAACCCATATATGGACAATAGTGTAGTGATTAGTTCCAAAAATATGATTATACATATTTTTAGGAATTGAAATTTCCTCTTTCATATATACTACCTCCGTTTCAGAAAGTTCTTTACGCTTTGGAAAATGTGCCCAAAGTATAAAAAGTTTGACCGTAAATTCTCACCATTATATATATCAAAACGTTACATGTAAGATCTTGTTAGATTGGTCTCGTGATGTATTTTCAAAATATCAAATTTTTATAATTTTTTCACATACGAAAATGGAAATATTAGTAGTTAAATATTGCATTGGAGTCCGTGCAAATAGTAACTGTAAAGATCTTTTTGAAACGGGGGTAGTAAGTGTTTACCAAGTGTAGAGTAAAGTTCCGTATATCTATCTATATAATTAAAGTAGAGTGATGGTTAATGAGAGGTGAGCAAACACCCAATACTTCTTTCTCACATATGTCACGTCAATGGCCACGTCATATTCATTCAAAAGGCAACTAATCAATTTACAACTTTAATGCTTCAATAAAGCACTAATCAAGCAAGGAAAAAAAAGAGCATTCAAACTAACAATAAAAGGAAAAATAACCATTTACCAAAAAGGAAATACCAAATTTGGCATTTAACAGAATGGAATATAAATACAAATAAATGAGGAAAAAAATAATGGCATAAATATTTTTATAATGGAAATTTGAATAACATAAGTATAATGACTGACTATTTCGAAACAAATCTTCAAAAATTATGAATTAAATTGAAAAATAATTCGAACCAAATAACAAATATAGAAAACGCCATTTTTTAATTTTGCATTTGATGTATATTTAATCAGTTTAATAAAAAAATGTAGGTACTTCAGTTAAATGGTTAAACAATACAATTTATAACCTAGACTACATTATTATAATTAACTGACATTTTATCTTAGACATCTACCAACATTTCAATTGTCTAACATCATTAAAAAACTCTCATATAGACCAACATAGATATATCCCGATTTATTAATGTCATAACTACTCCCTATTTGTGTTATTACTTTTATAATGTACAGAGTAACAACATTTCAAATTTAACGCACTATTTTTATTTATTTTCTAATTTTATAGAAATCCCGTGCATTAGCACGGGACCATACTAGTTTTTAATTACTTTTGAGGGGAGGGCTCATTACTTAATATAGTTTGATTGTTGATTGAGTGACCATCATAATTTTGTCCACATGGTTTACATAGTCATTAATGCCTAATTTAATTATGCTAAAATGCATATACCGTCAACTTACGCTAAAAGATGCACAATTGGAGTAAGAGTTTTAATTTAATTCTTATTTTAGAGTGCCACATTTATTGCTACTCCAAGCCTATGACAATCTCTTTGGATCTCACAAGAAAGCTCTATTGTTACCCCCCAAAAGTACAATAAAAAAATTAATAACAATTTGTTACAAATTCTTAGTCCCCACGTCATTCCTTGTTTGACTAAGTAGTATTTTAATTTGTGATTTTTTTTAATTTGTAGGGAAATGATATTGTGAGTTTCAAAGTATAATGTGAGTAAATTAACTAAATCAGCTACTTTCCTTTCAAATTGTTTTGACATTAACCTAATAAGTCATACAGTATAAAATTAATTTTGAGGTTTCAACCATCAATTTAAATTTCTGATTGAATTGATCTTCTAATATGTATTTGAGTCAGCGTGACACAAAGGTCACGACTTCAAATTTCATCGACCCCTCCTTTCAAAGTGTGATATTTTGGGTTGGATATAAAAAAGACTATGTTGCATTCATATTTCAAGTCCTATGAACCTCCATGGGAAGGAGCATAATAGAGTATAAATCTAATCAAAAGGTCTTGCATGCACAAAGTGTACAATAAATTTATTGTACACCAACATAACTTTTACCTACTTTTCTCTAACTTTTATATTATTAAAAAAAAGTCAATAGATAAACATCTTAAAGTGTTAAATGATTAATCTAATATATATATAAAGGAGGCATATTTGCTGAATTATTAGAGCGCCACATAGGATTACTAATGGTTTCGGCCAATGAAAAATAAGATTTCTAATTTATTTTTGAATTAAAAAAATCGATTGCCACGTAGATAATTAATTAGGTGCCACATAGATATTTTAATTAATTAATTACTAATATATACAATTCCATCTAAAATCAAACACTATAATAATTAAAAAAATAAATCTAAAATAAAATTGATCCAAAATTAAACACTAATCTAAAATAAAATAAATAAAATTCAATTTAAAAATCAAACATTAATCCAATAAGCATATTTGCTGAATTATTAGAGCGCCACGTAGGATTACTAATGGTTTTGGCCAATGAAAAATAAGTTCTACTTTATTTTTGAATTAAAAAAAATCGATTATCGCGTAGATAATTAAATAGGTGCCACATAGATATTTTAATTAATTAATTACTAATATATACAACTCCATCAAACACTCTAATAATTAAAAAGTAAATCTAAAATAAAATTCGTCAAAAATCAAACACTAATCAGAAATAAAAAATAATTTAAAATCAAATATTAATCCAATATTAGAGCGCCACGTAGGAAATCTAATGGGTTCGATCAATGAAAAATAAAATTTCAAAATTAATTTTGAATTAAAAAAGTCGAGTTCCACGTAGATAAATAATTAAGTGTCACGTAGATATTTTAATTAATTAATTATTAATATTATGCATATACAATTTCATCCAAAAACAAACACTCTCATAATTAAAAAAATAAATCTAAAATAAAATTCAATGCAAAATCAAAAACTATTCTAATCTAATACCAAATATATAAAATTGGTTTCACAAAAAAAAAAAATATATAAAATTGGTATATACATAAGAGTTTTATTTAAACTTAACCATTTAATAGAAACCGTGCATCGCACGGGCTAAAATCTAGTTTTATAATATTATCAGTGATGTTGAAGAAAAATATTGTTTATTAAAATAAAAAATTCTATCACTAAAAAAAATAGATAACTTTTACATATATAAGGGTAACTTTAAATATTTTACGTCAACTTTAATTTTGGTGTACAATATTTATCGTACACCCCATGTAAATAAGAATTAGTGAAATCTAATTTACTTATTTTTTAAGTTGGAATAAGAGGTATACCGAATCGCTTAGCAATTTCCTTCTTTTGTTCAAGGGCATTTTCGGAGGATTCCCGATTAGGGTCTAATTAAGCCCTACAAATAATCTAAACAACTAAGTACTTCCCTTGCTACATATACACCAATTCTGGTATTATCTTAGTTTATGTATTTCTTCCCATTTCTCAACAAACCAGTTTATTAATTTTATTATAATTTCTTGTACCCTGTTTTTCGAATTTGCAGGAGATTTATACCCAGGAAATGAGAAGGGGTTTGATTGATATAAGAAGGTGGGGTGTTCTTAGAGGAGAAGAAACCAGGAGAAAGAAAGATAAAGCTTTTGGAAAATTTTGAATGCACCTCGATAAAGGAAATACTGTTAATGGTAATACGAAGTATTTGGTAATTAAAAATATTAATCCCAACTCCAAAAAATCAAAAGAAAAATCAGAATCAAGTTATTTATGGAAATAAATCCCATAAAGTAAATAAAAAAGAAAACGTACCGTAAAAATAAAGTTGTATCCTTTTTGAAGGATATGAGTCAAAAACAGAGTCCTTCTCCACATCATTTTGATGAAATCAGCAGACATGAAAACTTTCTCCCCCATGAAATCAACACCGTCTGTTTGAAGACGATAACAATGAAGGCCACGATAAACACAGCGTTCGTACGCCGTTTGATCAACAGCCACAATAATAAGATGGTTAACAAGCTCTCTTGTTCCTTCCCCTGCCCAAAACCCCTCTAAAAACAAATCAAGCATATTCGGCATTACTTCACCTTCCACATACGCCCTATTTATCACTGCGATTATTACTGTTTTATTGTTCTTCATTGATGCTTTCTCTAATGCTTCTTCTAGCTTGTCTTGATGCAATGCTGTCGTCTCAGCCTGTGGAATGCAACAACGAAACCAATGAATGACAAAATTAGACTTAAAATACCAAAACAAATTGATATGATACTTTACCTCATTCACATTCTGATGAGAAAGAGAAGGGCATTGGAGTAATTTTGAAGTGAAGAGTGATTTAGAGGAGGTAGAAGAGAGGTAGGACATAGAAAAAACTCCGGCGATTAGGAGAAGGAGAAGGGAGACATTTTTTAAGGAATGAAGATATTGGTTTTTGGTGGAATCCATTATTGAGAGATTAGGGGTTTGTGTTTCCATGGGAGTTTAATTAATTAGAAGAAGAAGAAAAAATAATAATACTACTGTAATGAAGAAGGGAGTGATTTTCGGGTGGGGAAGTCATGCAGGAAACATGAGTCATTAAGGTTCTATACTAAAACAGTAAAAATATACTATATATCTATAATCGATAACATAAATATATAGATAGCTAAGACACAAAGCTTTTCTTAAGTCTTAACTATCGTGATTCATGTTAAGTACCTTAACGGGTACACAATTACCATGAGTCAATGACTCATTATATTGCAGCCTTTTTTTTTTTTTTTTTTTGACGGGCTATTGCAGCCTATTAATATTTAATGTGTATTGCTATTCGACGTCCGCCCACGCTAAAATCTCCCTAATATGTATAGCGAAAGTACAGAACTACCCTTATATTTTTTTTACCCCTCGCTTTCATTTTTTTTTACCCTTCTCACCTCACCTTTCCCTCACCTCTCTCTCATCCCCCCCTCCCCACCAATCTGGATGCCGGAAAATCGCCGGAAAAATGAAATTCCGACGAGAATTTTTTTTACCTTTTTATAATTCACCGGAAAACTGATATTCATACCTGTTTCTTCATAATTCGCCGGAAAACTGAAATTCTGGAAAACGTTAGTATCTTCATAATTCGTGTGAGAGTTCGCGGTGTTTATAGTCGAGGAAGTTGTCCCGGAAAATCGCTCCCGGAAAGCTCGTAAGCTTCAATGGAGGAGGTAAAAATGGTGTTTTTTTTTATTTATTTTATTCATTTCTGGCGCACAAGATTTGCACCGTTCACATGTACCTGCCGCACGGAATTTGCGCCAGTTCCATGGAATTTGCGCCAGTTCCATGAACCTGGCGCAAAATTTGTGCGCCAGGTCCATGGAACTGGCGCAAATTCCGTGCGCCAGGTCCATGGAACATATGCAAATTTCGTGCGCCAGGTAAGGATCGGAGATGGGACGGCGGAGATGGGGCGGCGTTGAGGGCGGCGGAGATGTTTATAGCCGGCAAGAGGAAGGGAGGGAGAGAGCAGAGAAGGAGAAGGCTCATGAAGGAGGGGGGGTGAATTTGAATTTAAAGGGTAGAATCGTACTTTAACGTAATAAATCAGGGCGTTATTAACGGAACAGGGCGTCGAATAAAAATCCCCTATTTAATACCATGAGTATATTAATGGATGACATAAATATATAGATACAATACTATACAAGTATATATCTATGTATTTAATATAGTATCTTGTAGATTGCTATATCTATTACTATATACTAAAAGAGACACTAGGAATGACACGCGTCATTTCCTGGTGCGATTTTTTCCCGTCAAAATGTATTTTTTATTTTTTTACTTTAATATAAATAAATTACATTATGTTTTTTTAGGAAAACTAAGATAAAAATATATTTTTAATTACTATAGATGTGTACTGCATAATATATTATTGGAGGAAAGCTAAATCAATATTATTTTTTCCTTTATGATATAATTTTATTTATGTATTATTATAACTTTTTAATCTGATAAGAAATATAAAAAATATTGACAAATGAACTTCTAATGTTGGTCTACTATTAATAATATAATACATGGTAACTGGTAAGTAAGAATGTTAATTAAAATAATAATACATGGTAAGTAGAACTGTAGGCACGAAAAAATTATTAACGTGCCACGTTGGATATAAGTCGGGTCAAAAGTCAAAGCATTGACTCGATAGTTATTTGACGGTCAATTAAAATTCATTAATTTGGGTGAACAAATTAAGTTAGCCTATTTTAATTATTTTATTCAAACTCGTTTATTATAATGGTTAAAACCTAATAAAATAGGTCAAAACTGTTATAAATTGGTCATTGCAGCCAAGTCCAAACAAAAAGGCCCAGTGTACATGCATCAAAACCCTAAAGCTCTATCCAACTTATAAATAGAGCTATCTACTTCATTTGCAAGGGGAGAGGAGAAACAGACGGCAAACCTAAATCTCTCACATATTCTCCTGCCAGTCAAGTCTCACCAAACTCTCTCTCTCTCTAGAAGAAGAACAACAAGCATTCAAAAAGGCGTGCAGTTCCATTCTAGAAGATCAACCTTGGACGAGATCAAGCCCGAAGGCCCTTATTCAAGAAGATCAAACCCGTCCGCGAGCAACATCAAATTGACATCAAATCATCCCGGTGGAAGAAGAACAACAAGCATACAAAACTGACGTGCCGTTCTATTCTACATCAACATTCTTGAACGAGATCAAGCCCGAAGGCCCTTATTCAAGAATCAAACCAAATCAGTTCGCGGGCCAAATCAAACAAGTCCGTGAGCCAAGTCAAATTCAAAGTGGAGATCGAATCAGATGAGCAAATATTTAGAGATTGTACCCATAAACTTCAAAAATAATTAAAATATATTTTGTTCACATATTTTGATTCTCTTATTTTTGCAGACTCTAAAAATTGTGTTTACAAATTTGGCACGCTCGGTGGGACAATTTCTACCTCTCATCTCTTTCTCCACAATCAAAATACGCATGGCGATGAAGAAACAAGATCCAACCATGGCGGCCAAGAAAAGGTCCATTCGATTTGATCCAGCCTTATCGTCGCGAATAAACCCAGAAGGTGGCTACAAATGCAATAAGTTTTTCCCTCCAACATCAATCCAGGATCCGTCACATGAGCCAAAAAATGGAGCGGTTCAAGGTCCATCACAAGATCCAATCAATGGAGCGGTCCAAGATCCGTCAAAGGAGTCCATCAACAGAGTCGTCCACGGTCAGTAACGTGAGCCAACCAATGGAGCAATAGACGTCGTCGATGTAAATGTCATGGCAATTGAAGAAAACACCATTGAGGAAGAATTGGCGAACATGAAGAAGCTCCTTGAAAAACTTGTCAAGGACGGTGAAGAGCAAGAAGCCCAAATCAAACGCCAAGATGAACAAATTTCCAATTTGACCAAGAAGCTTAAAGAACGTCCAGCTGGTGACAAAGTGTTGATAAAGGTTTCACCAATGAAAGGAGTGATGAGATTTGGGAAGAAGGGAAAGCTTAGCCCAAAATATATAGGCCCATATGAGATCTTAGAACGGATAGGGAAGGTAGCGTATAGACTAGCCTTGCCCATGGATTTGCATAGAGTGCATAATGTGTTTCATGTGTCCCAATTGAGGAAGTATGTCCCGGATAAGTCTCATGTACTGCAACCGGAGACCATAGAGTTAGACCAAAGTTTGACCTTCGAGGAAAGACCTGTCAAGATACTTGATAGCAAAGTGCGTAGCACTCGAACTAAGGATGTTAAGATCGTAAAAGTGTTGTGGTCTAACCAAGAGTCTGAGGAAGCTACCTGGGAAGCGGAGGAGGAAATGAGAAAGAAATATCCCGAGCTTTTTCCCGAGGTTAGTTGAGTTACGGGGCCGTAACTCGTTTTCTTTAAGGGGGGTAGAGTGCGGTAGAATTTCGCGCTTTTTACCTTATTTACCCAATTTACCCTTAAGGATAGGCTTGAATCGTTGTTTCCAGTGAAGTTTCACTGTTTATTGTCATGTTGAATTACTTAAAGAGTACAACAACTAAAACTTTTTGCAAAGAAAACGCACTAAAGTCTCAAAATAGTCTCAAGTTTAGTTTTAAAATCGTGATTTCCGTGCCCAAGTTTCGGGACGAACCTTCTTTTAAGGAGGGTAGAATGTAATACCTCGTATTTTTCTATTATTATAAATATATTTTATTATATTTATAAAGCATTTCGTTGTATTTTTACAAATTAATTTCATTTGAGAAGAATTAAATGCACTTTTATTTTTAATTAATTTAAATATTAATTATTTCAAAAACCGTATTTTTATTAAATAAGTTCAAGGAATTTATTTAATCCGGAAATGTTGGGTCGTATTTCAAAAACGAATTTAATAAACTTAAAGCGCGATCGTTTTGTTTTAATTAAACCCAACAAAGCTTGCAAGGAAATTAATGAACTAAGCCCGAAAGCAAGCCCAACTAAAAATTACCCTAACCTAACCCACAAGGGAGAGAAAACCTATAAATAGACCCTCTCATTAAACCCTCACAAATTTTCAGCACTCCCTCTCTCTCCTCACTTTCTCTCTCCTTGCGACACCCTTCCCTCTCCTCTCGTCCGACCCCTTTCCTTGCAGCGCAAGGCACGCTGCCGTGCCATGTGTGCTCGCCCAGCCTCTCGCGTCGTGCCTCGCCCCGCAATCCCGCAGCGCAGCGCCCTTGCTGTGGTGCTGTGTCGCGTGCCCCTTCGTGCCCAGCCCCGTGCGCGCAAGCCCTCGCTGTCTCTCTCTCTCTCTCTCGTCGACTAGCCCCGCAACGCAACGCCCTCGCTGCTGCCGTGTGTCGCGTGTGCGTCGTCCCGCCCAGCAGCCACGCGAGCTCGTGCCCGCTCGTCGCTGTGTTGCGCGTTGAGCGCCTGCCTGTCCCTCTCGCCCTCGTCGCGTGCTCGTGCGCACTGCTGCTGCGGTGCGTGCGTGTTTTTGTTGTTGTTGTTGTTGTTGTTGCGTTTATTGTTCGACGCACACGCACACAACACAATTAATTGTTGTGTGCGTGTGTGTTGTTGAATTGGGACAATCAAATTATGTTTTCAAAAATATTAATTTTCGGTTTTAAATTGATTTAATTATTGTGATTGAGTTTAATAGGGTTAGCATTGTGTTTTAATTAAAGAGATTGGTTTTGATGATTTAAATTATGATTTTCAGATTTTTTATGTTATAAAGTGTGGATTTTTGAAGTCAAAACATGTTTTCGGATTAAACTATTGCTAGGGTTTTGGTTTCAAATTGATTAAGCAATTGATTTACATAATTTAATGTCAATTTAAATTATGGGAATCAATCAAAATTTTCAGAATGTTTATGAGCTTTAAAAAGTTGGTTTTTAAGGGTTTTAAAGCGAAAAAGTCAATGTTTTTATACTAGGACTTGAGTTGACTATTTGAGACTATTAAATTACCAATTAATGAATGATTTTTAATTAAACTAAGGGTTTTAGTTTCTTAAATAGTTGCTGGAAATTTAGTAAATATAGATAATAATTTAGTTCTCTTATTTTGTTTTATAGGAGTTGATTTCTATTGAGTCGTGATTCGCACAGTGGCCCCCGTACTTAGGTATTCCAGGTACGTACAAGACTAGGGTGACCACCCATCCCTTGAGGACTTTGTGAAGTGTATTAAATGCGAATCATGTGAACTTATGTTATTATGAATTCATGTTTGATGATTGGGAATGAATATGTTATTATGAATTCATGTTTAATGTTGAGAACAAGCATGTTATTATTATTGTTGAATCTATGTGAACGAGCATGTTATGAATTGAATTATGCTTTATAGATTCTGTTGAACTATCATGTTATGGACTTTTATAATCGTTGAATTATGTCAAGCATGTTGTTCAAGTTGGTTTGCATGTATGAGTATTGCGCATGCAAGTTGTTATTATTATTATGCTATAGTACAGGATGTCTAGCATAATTATTGAGCCAGTCGAATATTGCCAGTGAGCAATATATATTCTACCAAAAGGGTAGGATATGTTAGAGAGTCTATGTGAATTGAATTAAGGACAATTCGTGCTAAGGGCACACCCCGCTTGTTAATAGGCAATGTCGGGTTATCTCAAACAGTGTTTTTGAGAAGGAACAATGGGAGTAATTTCACTTGAGTCTTGTTCAAGTCCTAAAGAAGTAAAATATTAAAGAGTCATTGTTGAATTGTTGAATTGTTTGTATGTTGTGTCTTGAGTCGCCTTGAACATAATATACTAATTAACGTAAAGTGTAACCCAAAGAGCTTCAAAACTCTTGGAACGTATATACCTTGAGTATGAACAATGGGGGGAGTCTTGCCGGAAACTTGTACTCCTAGAATGATACAAGACGTTGTTTCATTCTTCTTTTATGCCGTTGTGCATTGGAATTCCTGTCGGTATGGGCCGACTGTCGGTAGTAGCCCGACTTATTTTGGTGTATGGTTGGCTCCCATCACCCTTTCTTTCCTTTTGAGGATACTTTACTTTACCCGTTCGAAACTACTTTTTATTAATCTGTGAGTCAAGAGTCGTGTCTCGTGTCGAGTCTTGTCTCCATGTTTACTCGTTTATTTTATGGCTTTTGCATGTGGATTATTTAATTGTCGAGTGAAGCATGTTAGGATAGAATGTTATTCTAGCTTGTCCGTACTCAGCTTTTGCTGACTTCGTGCTTCATGTCTTCTGGTCATGGCCTTCGCCTTAATGACCCTATGATTATCCATCAATTGCATTTGCGTTGTTGGGGAGTAGATTTTCAATAAAGCAGGTTTGTAGAGATAACTTGCGGGAGAAGTTATCATGGGATTCGAATTGAGAGTTTTATGTTTCCGTAATTTGTAAACTCTATTTCTATTTATAGTCATGTCTAATACTACTATTTTCAGTTAATGGATTTCAAACGATTTGTTTTAGTTGGGGCCTCAACGGTTCCAACTTGTTTTAATGACCATTAACTACTTATTTAATGTGTTTTGAAAGTTAGTTATTTCCGCTGCGTAATTCTGGTAAATAGCCTTAGCCGTTATCACGGTGGCGGTAATATCTTGGTAATTCCTGTGTTTTAAGTTGGAAAATGTTTTATAAAAGCAAGGAATTATTAGGGTGTTACAAAGTGGTTATCAGACGCTTTAGGTTATCACGTAAAAGTGGTATACTAAGAGCTTAGTTTAAGTCCTTCTTTGTAGTAAGTAATACTACAAAGTGGTATTTGCAGAGCTCTAGATTGAGAGCTGCTTTGCATTAATTAATAGCGCAAAGTGGTAACTCCTTAAACTACGATTGCGGAACTTTGGGATTTTCTAAAACTATTTTCCTAAAGTCAAAACGTTATTTATGAGTACTCAAAATTTTGAAAAGCCAAATACCAACTATTTCTAGTATTTGAAAATTATTTTAAATTTCGAATTATATTTCGAATTTCCGAAATATTTTCGGACTTTTCAAAAAAAAAAAAATTTTATTTTATTTTCGGATTTTTCCGAATTTTCAAAAAAAAAATAAAAACAATAAATTCTTTCGATTTTTTTTTATTCTTTTCTAAGTGAGGATTGGGTAGAATAAGAAGGGTTAATTAGTCTAAGTATGTGTTGTCTAAGTATGCCTTTCTAATCAAGTGTTTATGTGATTATGCCTTGATGTTGTGAACTTTTAAAGTTTGATCATGTTTTGTTTGCTTTATGTGATTAATTGCATAACGAATCATGATTAAGCATGTACTTGTGCATTGAAAATTGTATGGCTCAACGAACTTACTTTGTTTTGGAACACTTTTAGTAAGACTTTGTAGTTGTTAACTTTCAGGATTAAGATGTTGATTTCAAAGTACGCAAATCTAGGAAACCGAGAGAAGCTAGACTGTGAGACCCAACACATTTATGTCAAGAAGATTGAGTTTGCCTGCAATTACTTTGCTTCAGTGAAGAACCTACCTGAATTGAGAAAGAAAGATGTTATGGCAGAGATGGTTATCCATTTCTTACCTTCCAAGAACCCATACATAGAGCTTAAGAACCGATTTCGGGATATGCATATGGAAAATGGTATTCCTAATTACTACAAGTATGGTACTCCAGATGGTAGATGGAGATATGATTTGGAGATTATGACTACGATTATAGAGCTCACAGAGGAATGTTTTGATGATGGTAAGACGGTAGAGAACATCAACCTTACAGGATTAGATCATGATACAAAGACTCAGATGGATGAGGACAGTGATGATGACGTTGTTGAGATTGAGAACCCTAATCCTATCATTCCTGAACCCACTATTGAGATCTCCAGTGACACAGAAATTGAGCCTGGAGTGGACAATGATGAGGTAAATAGTGTGTTACAGCAAAACAATGAGGATATGGAGTATGAGTCTGATCCAGAGGAAGACTTTGATGATTTTGAAGACCATGAGCCCTCTTCACCTATTTGTAAGGGTGGCTGGATAGTTGAGTAGCATTTTAAGCTTTTGTAATAGCTAGTGCCTAGATTTAGTGAAGCAATAAAGTAGTACACTACTATTTATGGTTTTAGTAGTTCAGTTTTGTGGCTTTCCAAATAAAGTACGATCCAAAGGATGTATCATTTTTTCCATTGAAGTAATAAAATCTAGAATTCCTTCTTATATCCTTAATTCTAAGTCTATACTATCTTTGAGCGATTATCGCAAAAGGAATTTTATGCATTTCTTCAATGAAATTGTACTTGCAAGGTGGTTCAATCTTTCACCACTTGAACTTTGTGATGCGGACTAAGGGGAAAAGCGGCCCATAAACAGGCGCCTATCCGGCCTAGGGTCCGAATTTTTTTGTGTATGTGCACTAATTGAACGACTAGCTAGTGCAATGTGTTACTAAGGCAGTGTCCAACCTCAGTTGTTAAAGTTAGTCTTTTGTTTTATTCAGGAGAAGGGAAATGACTACCCAAGGAATTGCCGACGTGGTCAGGCAACTGGCTGAAGTAGTGCAGAACTTAGCACAGAATAGGAATAACCAGGGAGTTGATCTAGCTGGTGAGATGTTTAAGAAGGTGGCCCAAAGTAAGCCTCATTTGTACCAAGGGGAGATAGACCCGACTGTACTTGAGAACTGGCTAAGGGAGTTCGATAAGCTTATCGTAGCTGTCAATTGCCCAGAGAACCTTAGGGTTAATAGTGCTTTTTATTACCTTAGCGGAGAAGCCGATCTATGGTGGCAAAGATGTGAGAATGCTTTGAGAGCTACACCTGGATTTGGGTGGGAATCATTCAAGGTAGCCTTAAGAAACAAGTTTTACCCACCATATCTGAAGAAGCAGAAAGCTCAAGAGTTCATCGAGTTGAAAATGGATAGTATGTCTGTAACAGAGTATTATTCGAAGTTCATCGAGTTGTCTAGGTTTGCACCGGAAGTGGTGGCAACGGAGGAGCTTAGAGCCCAGAGATTTGAGAGTGGATTGACTATGGACTTGCAACTAATGCTTGCTGGAGAGACCTTTACATCTCTTGACACCCTATATGGAAAAGCTGCCCATATGTATGGCCTGCAACAAAGAAAGAATGGGATTGGTGAAAAGAGGAAGGATGTTGGCAACCAAAACCAAGGTGGTGGCCAGCAGAATCAAGGGAATTTTAAGAAGAACAAGGGAAACAACCATTTCCAGTTCAAGGGAACCCAGGGTGGAAATAGGAACAACTTCCACAGTAACAATGGAGATAAGAATCAGTCTGCAGGGAATGGAACGAGAGTCTATGAGTGTAGATGTTTCCATACTAATCACCCAGGTCGAGACTGTAATGGAAACCAAGTTGTCTGTAGATTTTGTGAGAAGCTAGGCCATAGAGAATTCGAGTGTTGGGCCAAGAATGGGAAACCCAACCAAGGTAACCAAGGCAACCGCCATAACAACAACCGGAATAACCAAAATCGGAATGGAGGAAACAATGGTGGAAACCAAAGGGGTAACCAGAGTGGAAACAATGGCAATAGTGGCCAGGGTAATGGAAAGCACGGAGGGAACTATCAACCAAATGGGAACCGAAATGCCAATGGAAGTGGCTATAACAAGGGAGTTTCCCAAGGGAAGCTGAATGTGATCACTAGGCAGGAAGCCGAAAACTCGTCTGACGTCATAGCTGGTACTTTTTCTATTAACTCCGTTTTAGTTAAAGTACTATTTGATTCTGGTGCGACTTACTCGTTTATATCAAAGGGTATCTTAGAGAAGTTAGAACTGAAGGAACCCGAAGAGATAGAAGTACCCATAGTGATACCAACAGGTGAGATCGTGAGATGCACTAAGATCCATAGGAATGTACCTTTAACCATAGCCAAGACCATATTCTTGTCTAGCCTAATTGAGTTTGAGTTAGGAGATTTAGATGTGATTTTGGGAATGGACTGATTGGCCATGTTTAAATCTAAGATTGACTGTGAGAAGCAGAAGATTCACTTGAAGTCTAGTCTAGGAAAGGTGGTATCGTATCGCCGTTTTGGGAAGCCTAGGAGTGTAGGAATAGTCACGGCAATGGAACTCGTGAAGCTAATACACAAAGGGAACCTTGTCTTCTTATGCAATGTGAGAGACCTAGACCATGTAATGAAAGAGCAACCAGGGGATATTGCAGTGGTGAGTGAATTCTTGGACGTGTTTCCGGAGGAGATCCCGGGAATGCCGCCCAGTCGACCAATCGATTTTACCATAGATTTAGCACCCGGAACTGCACCTATCTCGAAAGCCCCATACCGAATGGCTCCAGCAGAAATGAGTGAGTTGAAAGGTCAACTTGAGGAATTGCTAGGGAAAGGTTATATTAGACCAAGTGAATCGCCTTGGGGAGCACGAGTCTTGTTTGTGAAGAAGAAGGACGGTAGCATGAGACTTTGTATAGACTACAGGGAACTCAATAAGGTCACAATCAAGAATAAGTATCCTTTGCCTAGGATAGATGTGAAGGAAATAATGCCCTTGGTCCAAGTATGCATTCTATGTTAAGTCTAATAAATGCGGTTCAATATTAATTAACAAGTTAATAATTCAGTGAGATCAAGTGAGCTGAATGCCTAGCTAGAGGCCGCTTCAGATCAAGTGGAATTAATAATATTAATCCACAGCTTACTCTTGACTGAACCCGTAGGGTCACACAAATAGTACGTAAACGGATCAAGTATTTAATGGAATTAGATACTCCATCTATGGATATTCGGAATCGACGGATCTTGGTTTCAGTGGGAGCTGAGATCGTCACAGGCAAGAAATGAATACTCCGGAAACGATGATATTGCCGGAAACGGAAATATGGGTCGTATCGGAAATATAAATATTATCCAAGTCGTAGATGTTGCCGGAAACGGAAACATGGTACGTATCGGAAAATATTATCGGAAATGGAAATATTACCAGAATCGGAAATATTGCCGGAAACGGAAATATTGTCAGAATCGGAAATATTATCGGAATCGGAAAATAATTCCGGAAACGGAAATATTAAATATTTGTTCGAAACGGAAATTGATTCCGGAATCGGAAATATTAAATATTGTTCGTATCGGAAATGAATTCCGGAACCGGGAATTTAATCGGAAGCGTATCGTACGAATTAGCATCGGACGAGGCCTACCGGACGAAGGCCCAGCACGAAGTCGGGCCATCGCCCAGCAAGCCAAACGCGCGCCCAGCCAAGGCAGCGCCCAGGCCCACCGCAAGGCAGGCCCAGCGCGCGCCTAAGGCCATGGGCCTCGCTGCGTGGGCTGCTGCTCGCACGCACGCATGGGCGGCCCTCGTGGCTGCCGTGTGTGTGTGTGAGTTTGTGTTCATGCACGATTCCTAAAACTATTAGAATTAGTATATGATTAAATTCCTATTCCTAAAAGGATAAATTAATTAATTAGAGTTCTTATAGGATTCTAAGTTTAATTAATTCGTATCCTACTAGGATTCCAATTCCCTTTCCATAACTCTATAAATACGTGCCTAGGGTCACATATTTTCTGAGATTAATTAAAGTATTCAAAGTGAGTTTTGAGAGAAAAATTCAGCCATATTTCTTACCTAAGAGTGCCGAAAATTCTAGTACCTTAAGGGCGATTCTAGTTGGTCAATCTTAAGGCGGATCCGGACGTGCTGTGGACTATCTACGGAGGGACGACACTTGGAGTCCTAAAGACTTGTTCTTGTTCGGTTCGGGCGCAGCTAGGGAAGGCACGCAACAAAGAGTATGCATCTAAATTATGCTATATGATTATGTGTAAATAATATGTATTCCTGGCTTAATGGTTGTTTCCGCATGATTTATGTATTGTCATATGTATCATAACCTAACAGTGGTATCACGAGCCCCTTATTATTTTTATAATCTAAATTGCATGAACATGGTTAAATATTACAAATTTGCATGAATTAAAAGGGGTGATTAATTTTCGTAATTGTTAATTAATTGCAAATGGTAGATGCAGCAACTATGCGACGAGCGCATGGGCTGCGCGCACATGGCCAGCGATGGCTGTGTGCGTGCGGCCCATGGGCGTGCGATGCGTAGGGTGTTTGCGTTACGATTAAATCGTTTTGAATGTTTAATTTGAAATTTTTCAGTTTACGTAATTTTAATTAATTTTAAAATTAATAATTTAAATTATTTTCTTGGATTTTAATTTTGAATATTGTAATTATAATAAATTTTATTTATTCTAATTATTTTACTAAAATTAAAATCATGAATTAATTTAAATACGACTGAAATTAAATTAAACTTTTTGGATTCAATTATAAATTTATATGAGCTTTAAATTTTAATTAAATTTGTATGTTTCCGGTTAGACTTGAAATACATTTTTATGTTTAAAATTAGTAAAGCATATGAATTTATTGGTTTGAGTGGGAGCTCTTTTAGTCATAAAACTCTTGATTAGGTCTACAAATCCTTAAGGTTAAAACAACTTGATTAGAATTAATAAGGACTGAATAATTGGTAGATTATTGGTGCCCTTGATTAATTTCTGCAAATGTTTACGTGATGCATAATGTGTTTTACTAACCAGCTATGTGGGCCATTCATGATAATGAATGGGTGAATGGTATATATTGTATATGTACTGTTTTGCAGGTTATGAAGTGACTAGTATGGCCCAAATAGGATAGAAAATATGGTCTGCGTACCATTAATTTGAATGTAATTGGTCTAAAGTACCAAAGTTATTTTTCAATTCAAATATGGTCTGCGTACCATCAAATAGTTGTAATTAGTTATAGCTTATCCTATTTGAAGAAAATGGTGCCTCCCACGGAGATTTTCAAGACGGACTTTGAAGTTAAAGCTTCAAGATGAAGTCGGGCCATACTAGATCACATTTATCTTATGCATGTTTTAAGTTATTTATTGCTTTTAAATATGTCTTAAAATGCATGAGATCAAAAGCTTGATTATGTTGCATGATTAAGGATTTTAGTTCACTTAAAATCTAACCAACATAGTAAGAGCCTTAAGTTCCAAACTTAAAAATTGAGTTAAAAGGTGCCATGCCAAAATATACACTTGCTTGGATATCCTTTACATCAATCTAGTAATAGTTTTCGCTCAGCGAGGTGTTACTTATTGGTCCTAAAGGGGCAAGGTACACAAATAATTGTGAGTACATGTTAGTTTTGGTGAAACTCAACGATATAAGTAAGGAGTCCTTTTATGTCGTGGCAAAATCGATAGGTTTACCTAATAAGTTCTTAGACGTACCTATCAACCAAGAATAGTTTCTAGACTATTAGCAAAAGGCTTTTGCTTACCTAAGATGTTCTAGGATTAAGTCGACAAACTGTGCTTAGTTCTTCAATGATTTTAGGATCTTGGAATCATTTTATTCACACCTGCCGGAACACATAACTTGAATAAAATGCTTAATAAACATTGAATTATGCATGTATGATAGAATTTAAGTTTATTAAGAGAAACTGTGAATGGTTATTTATTTGTTTATTCTTTTCAATTGTAGTTTTTAATATGGCAAACAACAATTCATTCAACATTCGATCAATTCTCGAAAAGGAGAAGTTGAACGGGAAAAACTTCCTTGACTGGCAAAGGAACTTGCAAATAGTTCTTATGCAGGAAGAAAAGGAGTATGTCCTAGATGAGGCGATGCCCGAAGCCGCAGGCGACGGGGTCACTCAGGCAGCCCTCAATCGTTGGATTGATGCCAACAAGGATGTGAAATGTCTAATGCTCGCCACCATGAGTGCGGATCTGCAGAAAACGTTCATCAACTCAGATGCTTTCACAATCATCAGTGAGTTGAAGAACATGTTCCAAGATCTGGCTCGAGTCGAAAGATTCGAGACTCATAGGCAAATTCTTGAGACCAAGCTTAAGAAAGGCGAGCCCGTAAGTCCACATGTTCTCAAAATGATTGGACTCATTGAGAATATGAGTCGGCTGGATCAGCAGTTTTCTCAGGAAATGGCTATAGACACCATCCTCCATTCTCTTCATAGCGGGTATGATCAGTTCAAACTGAACTACAGTATGAATAGTCTGGACAAAACGCTCACTGAGCTTCACGGTATGCTGAAGACCGCTGAAAAGACGCTCAAAAGTGATAAGCAGGATGTGCTTATGGTGCGTCGGGGCAAGTTCAAGAAATCTGGAAAGAAGAGGAATGCTAAGAAAGGTGGCAACAAGGCCAGCCCAACTAAGCAAACTGGCGCCAAATCTGTAAAGAGGAAGGTCAGTCAACCCACTTCTGAATCCGAATGCTTCTACTGCAAGAAGAAGGGGCATTGGAAGAGAGATTGCTTGAAGCTAAAGGAAGATCAGAAGAACGGAACAGTCGTTCCATCTTCAGGTATTTTCGTTATAGACTGTATACTTGCTAAATCAACTTCTTGGGTATTAGATACAGGTTGTGGCTCACACTTATGTTCCAATCCACAGGGACTAAGAAGAAGTAGAAAGTTAAGCAAGGGTGAAGTCGACCTACGAGTAGGAAATGGAGCACGGATTGCTGCATTAGCTGTAGGAACTTACTATTTGTCGTTGCCCTCCGGGCTAGTTTTGGAACTGGAAGATTGTTTCCATGTTCCAAGTCTTACTAAAAACATCATTTCAGTTTCTTGCTTAGATGCTAAGGGATTTTCCTTTTTAATAAAAGACAATAGTTGTTCGTTTTATTTTAAAGAGATGTTTTATGGATCTGCTAGATTAGTCAATGGACTTTATTTATTAGATCACGACAAACAAGTATATAACATAAATACCAAAAAGGCCAAAAAGGATGATTCAGATCTCACCTATCTGTGGCATTGTCGATTAGGCCATATAAACTTGAAACGCTTAGAAAGACTTCAAAAGGAAGGAATTCTAGAACCATTTGACTTAGAGGATTATGGTAAATGCGAATCATGTTTACTTGGCAAAATGACAAAGCAACCTTTCTCTAAAGTTGGAGAAAGAGCAAATGAACTATTGGGTTTAATCCATACAGATGTATGTGGACCAATGAGTACAAATGCTAGAGGTGGTTTCAGCTACTTTATCACTTTCACTGATGACTTCAGTAGGTATGGTTATGTCTACCTAATGAAGCATAAGTCTGAATCCTTTGACAAATTCAAGGAATTTCAGAGTGAAGTAGAGAATCAATTAGGCAAGAAGATTAAGGCACTGCGGTCTGATAGAGGCGGTGAATATCTGAGCTATGAATTTGATGACCATCTGAAAGAATGTGGAATTCTATCAGAATTGACTCCTCCTGGAACACCACAATGGAACGGTGTGTCGGAACGGAGGAACAGAACCTTGCTAGACATGGTCAGGTCAATGATGGGTCAGGCCGAACTTCCATTAGAATTTTGGGGACATGCACTAAATACAGCTGCACTCACTATAAATAGAGCTCCGTCTAAAGCTGTCGAAAAGACTCCATACGAATTATGGTTTGGAAAGCCTCCAAATGTGTCTTTTCTTAAGATTTGGGGATGTGAAGTATACGTCAAACGATTAATTTCAGACAAACTTCATCCAAAATCTGACAAATGTATCCTTGTGGGCTATCCAAAGGAAACAAAGGGGTATTACTTCTACAATACATCTGAGAACAAGGTGTTTGTTGCTCGAGATGGTGTCTTTTTGGAGAAAGATCACATTTCCAAAATGACAAGTGGGAGAAAAGTAGACCTCGAAGAAATTCGAGTCGAACAACAAACTCTAGAGAATGCTCAAGATGACATTCAGGATGAAACTCAGAGATCTTTAGAAGAATCTGGTGAGAATCATGGTCAATCTAGAAATGTTACCCCGCGTAGATCGCAAAGATATAGATCTCAACCGGAAAGGTACTTAGGTATTTTGACGAACGAGAGCTATGACGTTCTATTACTTGAAAGTGATGAACCTGCGACTTACAAACAAGCTATGACGAGCCCTAGCTCCAAGCAATGGCAAGAAGCCATGCAATCTGAATTAGACTCCATGTCTGAAAACCAAGTATGGGATTTGGTCGATTTGCCAGATGGCTACCAAGCCATTGGAAGCAAATGGGTTTTCAAACTGAAAAAGGACAAGGATGGGAAACTTGAAGTTTTCAAAGCTAGATTGGTTGCAAAAGGTTACAGGCAAGTCCACGGTGTGGACTACGATGAAACCTTTTCACCAGTTGCAATGCTAAAGTCTATTCGGATAATGTTAGCAATCGCTGCATATTACGATTACGAAATATGGCAGATGGATGTCAAAACTGCTTTCTTAAACGGCGTTTTAACAGAAACTGTGTTTATGACACAGCCTAAAGGTTTTGAGGATCCAAAGAATGCTAAAAAGGTATGCAAGCTAAAGAAATCAATCTACGGATTGAAGCAGGCATCCAGGAGCTGGAATATACGTTTTGATGAAGCAGTCAGTGACTTTGGTTTCATCAAGAACGCGGACGAATCTTGTGTATACAAGAAGGTCAGTGGGAGCAAAATTGCTTTCCTAGTATTATATGTCGACGACATATTGCTTATCGGAAATGACATTCCTATGTTGAATTCTGTCAAGATTTGGCTTGGGAAATGTTTTTCGATGAAGGATCTAGGAGAAGCACAGTACATATTGGGCATCAAGATTTACAGAGATAGATCTAAAAAGATGATTGGACTTAGTCAAAGCACTTATATCAATAAGGTGCTTGATAGGTTCAAGATGGCGGACTCCAAGCGAGGCTACCTACCCATGTCTCATGGAATGACTCTAAGCAAGACTCAGTGCCCAAAAACACTTGATGAGCGTAGACGAATGAATGGGATTCTATATGCATCATTGATTGGTTCAATAATGTATGCTATGATATGTACACGCCCGGATGTTGCGTACGCACTCAGTGCTACGAGCAGATACCAATCAGACCCAGGAGAGGCGCATTGGACTGCTGCCAAGAACATTCTGAAGTACCTGAAAAGGCACAAAGATGACTTCCTGGTCTATGGTGGAGATGATGAATTAATTGTTAAAGGCTATACGGACGCAAGTTTCCAAACCGACAAAGATGATTTCAGATCACAGTCTGGGTTTGTCTTCTGCCTCAACGGAGGAGCAGTAAGCTGGAAAAGTGCTAAGCAAAGCACCATTGCGGATTCTACAACTGAAGCGGAGTACATTGCTGCACATGAAGCAGCAAAGGAAGCTATATGGCTAAGGAAGTTCATAGGTGAACTTGGTGTAGTCCCCTCCATTAAAGGACCAATAGCCATGTATTGTGACAATAACGGAGCTATTTCACAGGCCAAAGAGCCTAGACACCACCAGAGAGTCAAGCATGTACTTCGTAGATTTCACCTTCTACGAGAGTTCGTTGAAAGAAAAGAAGTCGAGATAAGCAAAATTGGAACTGATGACAACATATCAGATCCATTAACTAAACCTCTGCCGCAGGCGAAGCACAACTCGCACACTGCAGCTATGGGAATCAAGCATATTGGAGAATGGCTTTGATGTCTCTGTTTAATGTTTTGAAGTTTTAGAGTTTAAATCTTTGTAAAACATTATTGGTTAATCATTCACAATAAATGAAAAGAATTCATTTTTCCATTTAATTTGTGGTTTATTAAATGATGAGTCCCTTCAATTTGACGATATATTCAAGATAGACTGTCAGGACCAGTCCTGTGACTAAGAAATGTCTATCAAGTGAACTTGAATGTCAAAGGTTGAAAATGGTCCCTAGTCGGAGTTTTCTATAAAATTGGACGCATAGAAAACGTTAGACGACTAGAATGCAAGATGACTAGCAGTTCTGTTTCTTGAACTATGTGGACATGGCAATGTCATAATCATTTGCATAGATACTTACTTTGGGAAGACTAGTATCGGACAAGACCTATGAAACTTTACTGTAAGAGATGAAAGTCTGTCATAAGTAAATTTCATTAAATTATTAGACACTAAATCCTCAATACCTGAGTGATTTGAGATTACTTGTTTGAGAACTGGTTGCTTTGACGTTGACCAACCGTCGCACCGTAAAAGGAGGCTATAAAGGCAACGCTCAGGTAATCACCTATCAAACGAAGTCTAATCTCAAGATCGCAAGATTGGGATTGTCCTCCCATAAATCGGGATGAGATGCTTAAAAGTTGTACAAGGCCACTCGGAGAGCTAGAAACTGTGAAATGCATGGCCGTGCTCGGATGAATCATAGGCTATGATTATCTGTTTATTTGATCAGTTGAACTCTGAAACCGAGGAACACCTCTGGACATAATAAGGATGACAACTCTTACCTTATGTTCAAGAGCAAGCATCGAGCGACAAAGGAATTAGGAAATGCACACTTGTCCCTAAGGACAAGTGGGAGACTGAAGGAAATAATGCCCTTGGTCCAAGTATGCATTCTATGTTAAGTCTAATAAATGCGGTTCAGTATTAATTAACAAGTTAATAATTCAGTGAGATCAAGTGAGCTGAATGCCTAGCTAGAGGCCGCTTCAGTTCAAGTGGAATTAATAATATTAATCCACAACTTACTCTTGACTGAACCCGTAGGGTCACACAAATAGTACGTAAACGGATCAAGTATTTAATGGCATTAGATACTCCATCTATGGATATTCGGAATCGACGGATCTTGGTTTCAGTGGGAGCTGAGATCGTCACAGGCAAGAAATGAATACTCCGGAAACGATGATATTGCCGGAAACGGAAATATGGGTCGTATCGGAAATATAAATATTATCCAAGTCGTAGATGTTGCCGGAAACGGAAACATGGTACGTATCGGAAAATATTATCGGAAATGGAAATATTACCAGAATCGGAAATATTGCCGGAAACGGAAATATTGTCAGAATCGGAAATATTATCGAAATCGGAAAATAATTCCGGAAACGGAAATATTAAATATTTGTTCGAAACGGAAATTGATTCCGGAATCGGAAATATTAAATATTGTTCGTATCGGAAATGAATTCCGGAACCGGAAATTTAATCTGAAGCGTATCGTACGAATTAGCATCGGACGAGGCCTGCCGGACGAAGGCCCAGCACGAAGTCGGGCCATCGCCCAGCAAGCCAAACGCGCGCCCAGCCAAGGCAGCGCCCAGGCCCACCGCAAGGCAGGCCCAGCGCGCGCCTAAGGCCATGGGCCTCGCTGCGTGGGCTGCTGCTCGCACGCACGCATGGGCGGCCCTCGTGGCTGCCGTGTGTGTGTGTGAGTTTGTGTTCATGCACGATTCCTAAAACTATTAGAATTAGTATATGATTAAATTCCTATTCCTAAAAGGATAAATTAATTAATTAGAGTTCTTATAGGATTCTAAGTTTAATTAATTCGTATCCTACTAGGATTCCAATTCCCTTTCCATAACTCTATAAATACGTGCCTAGGGTCACATATTTTCTGAGATTAATTAAAGTATTCAAAGTGAGTTTTGAGAGAAAAATTCAGCCATATTTCTTACCTAAGAGTGCCGAAAATTCTAGTACCTTAAGGGCGATTCTAGTTGGTCAATCTTAAGGCGGATCCGGACGTGCTGTGGACTATCTACGGAGGGACGACACTTGGAGTCCTAAAGACTTGTTCTTGTTCGGTTCGGGCGCAGCTAGGGAAGGCACGCAACAAAGAGTATGCATCTAAATTATGCTATATGATTATGTGTAAATAATATGTATTCCTGGCTTAATGGTTGTTTCCGCATGATTTATGTATTGTCATATGTATCATAACCTAACAAGATGATATATTTGACCAATTGAAAGGAGCGGGAATGTTTTCATAGATTGACTTGAGGTCAGGTTATCATCAGTTGAGAATCGCAGAGCACGATATACCAAAGACTGCATTTAGGACTAGATACGGTCATTATGAGTTCACTGTTATGCCTTTTGGGTTAACCAATGCACCTGCAATCTTTATGGACTTAATGAACCGAGTATTCCATGCATTCTTGGACAAGTTTGTAGTGGTTTTCATAGATGATATTCTGGTCTACTCTAAGAATGAGGAGGATCATGCGGAACACTTAAGGTCAGTGTTGAGTACCCTTAGAGACAATCAGTTGTATGCCAAATTCTCGAAGTGTGAATTCTGGCTAGAAAAAGTTGCGTTCTTAGGACATTTTGTATCTAAGGAAGGAGTTGCAGTGGACCCTGCAAATATAAAAGCTGTCAGTGAGTGGCCTACCCCTAAGAGTGTCACCGATATTCGAAGTTTTCTTGGTTTAGCGGGTTATTATAGACGCTTTGTGCAAGACTTTTCTAGAATCGCCAAACCAATGACAACCTTGATGAAGAAAGAAGCGAAGTTTGAATGGAATGACCAATGTGAGGAAGCGTTCCAAGCCTTAAAGACGCGATTGACAACCGCGCCAGTGTTAACTTTGCCAGATGAGAGCGGTACTTATGATGTGTATAGTGATGCCTCTAAGAATGGTTTAGGGTGTGTGTTGATGCAGAACGGGAAAGTGATTGCGTATGCATCGAGGCAGTTGAAACCATATGAATCCAATTACCCTACCCATGATTTAGAGTTAGCCGCCATAGTGTTTGCATTGAAGATATGGAGACACTATCTATATGGTGTGAAATGTAGGATATTTACGGATCATAAGAGTTTGAAGTACATTTTCACACAGAAGGACTTAAATATGTGCCAATGAAGGTGGTTGGAATTGATCAAGGACTATGATCTGGATATTCAGTACCATGAGGGAAAAGCCAATGTAGTTGCAGATGCCTTGAGTAGGAAATTAAGTCATGGTGTGAATACGTTAGTAGTTGCTAACGAGCTGTGTAAGGACATGCAGCGATTCAATCTAGAAATAGTGAGTGGAGAATGCCTTGAGGGTATGATGAATGCCTTAACCATCCAGTCGTCAGTATTTGATGAAATCAGGGAGAATCAGGCTGGTGATGTTAAACTAGAGCGGATCAAGGAGAAGATTTCGCAAGGAAAGGAGGTTGATTTTAAGATCCACGAGGATGGAAGTTTGAGGTATAAAGGACGATGGTGCGTACCTCAAAAGTGTGATGAACTAAAGGAGAAGTTGATGAGAGAATGTCACAATACGCCATATTCTGTTCACCCGGGAGGTGACAAGCTGTATAAGGATCTGAAAAAGGTCTATTGGTGGCCAAGGATGAAGAACGAAGTGGCTGAATTCGTGGCAAGGTGTTTGACTTGTCAGAAGGTTAAAATTGAGCATAGGAGACCTCAGGGAAAGGTCCAACCTTTAGAAATTCCAAGTTGGAAGTGGGACTGTATCTCAATGGACTTTGTCACTTGTTTACCCAAGTCGAAAAGTGGAAATGACACCATTTGGGTAGTGGTCGATAGGTTGACTAAGTCAGCAGTGTTCATACCAATGAAAGAAACCTGGAAAATGGAACAACTTGCCAAAGGTTACATCAAACATGTAGTGAGATTACATGGAGTTCCTAAGGATATCGTATCAGATAGAGATTCTAGGTTCCTTTCGAATTTCTGGAAAAGTGTGCAGAAGAACTTTGGTACCACATTGAAAATGAGTACAGCATTCCACCCAGCCACGGATAGACAAACCGAAAGGACTATTCAAACCCTAGAAGATATGCTAAGAGCTTGTGTGATTGATTTCCAAGGAGGATGGGAAGATAGCCTAGATTTAATTGAGTTTTCATGCAACAATAGCTATCATGCCAGTATTGGAATGGCACCATTCGAAGCCCTGTATGGACGAAAATGTAGAAGTCCACTATGTTGGAATGACATTAGTGAAACCGTTGTACTAGGTCCCCAATTGATAGAGGACACTATGAATCAGGTTAGGACTATTCAATCCAAAATCCAAGCCGCGCAAGATCGCCAAAAGAGCTACGCAGATTTCAAGCGTAAGGATGAAGAGTTCCAAGTAGGTGACAAAGTGTTGTTAAAGGTTTCACCAATGAAAGGAGTGATGAGATTTGGGAAGAAGGGAAAGCTTAGCCCAAAATATATAGGCCCATATGAGATCTTAGAACGGATAGGGAAGGTAGCGTATAAACTAGCCTTGCCCATGGATTTGCATAGAGTGCATAATGTGTTTAATGTGTCCCAATTGAGGAAGTATGTCCCGGATAAGTCTCATGTACTGCAACCGGAGACCATAGAGTTAGACCAAAGTTTGACCTTCGAGAAAAGACCTGTCAAGATACTTGATAGCAAAGTGCGTAGCACTCGAACTAAGGATGTTAAGATCGTAAAAGTGTTGTGGTCTAACCAAGAGTCTGAGGAAGCTACCTGGGAAGCGGAGGAGGAAATGAGAAAGAAATATCCCGAGCTTTTTCCCGAGGTTAGTTGAGTTACGGGGCCGTAACTCGTTTTCTTTAAGGGGGGTAGAGTGCGGTAGAATTTCGCGCTTTTTACCTTATTTACCCAATTTACCCTTAAGGATAGGCATGAATCGTTGTTTCCAGTGAAGTTTCACTGTTTATTGTCATGTTGAATTACTTAAAGAGTACAGCAACTAAAATTTTTTGCAAAGAAAACGCACTAAAGTCTCAAAATAGTCTCAAGTTTAGTTTTAAAATCGTGATTTTCGTTCCCAAATTTCGGGACGAAACTTCTTTTAAGGAGGGTAGACTGTAATACCTCGTATTTTTCTATTATTATAAATATATTTTATTATATTTATAAAGCATTTCGTTGTATTTTTACAAATTAATTTCATTTAATGAGAATTAAATGCACTTTTATTTTTAATTAATTTAAATATTAATTATTTCAAAAACCGTATTTTTATTAAATAAGTTCAAGGAATTTATTTAATCGGGAATTGTTAGGTCGTATTTCAAAAACGAATTTAATAAACTTAAAGCGCGGTCGTTTTATTTTAATTCAAAGCTTGCAAGGAAATTAATGAACTAAGCCCAAAAGCAAGCCCAACTCAAAATTACCCTAACCTAGCCCACAAGGGAGAGAAAACCTATAAATAGACCCTCTCATTAAACCCTCACAAATTTTCAGCACTCCCTCTCTCTCCTCACTTTCTCTCTCCTTGCGGCACCCTTCCCTCTCCTCTCCTCCGACCCCTTTGCTTGCAGCGCAAGGCACGCTGTCGTGCCGTGTGTGCTCGCCCAGCCTCACGCGTCGTGCCTCGCCCCGCAATCCCGCAGCGCCCTTGCTGTGGTGCTGTGTCGCGTGCCCCTTCGTGCCCAGCCCCGTGCGCGCAAGCCCTCGCTGTCTCTCTCTCTCGTTGCCTCGCCCCGCAGCGCAACGCCATTGCTGCTGTTGTGTGTCGCGTGTGCGTCGTCCCGCCCAACAGCCACGCGATCTTGTGCCCGCTCGTCGCTGTGTTGCGCGCCCAGCGCCTGCCTGTCCCTTTCGCCCTCGTCGCGTGCTCGTACGCACTGCTGCTGCGGTGCGTGCGTGTTGTTGTTGTTGCGTTGATTGTTCGACGCACACGCACACAACACAATTAATTTTTGTGTGCGTGTGTGTTGTTGAATTGGGACAATCAAATTATGTTTTCAAAAATATTAATTTTCAGTTTTAAATTGATTTAATTATTGTGATTGAGTTTAATTATTGGATTCTTTAGATTAATTAAAACGGTTATGAACACCGTATTGGGTTAGCATTGTGTTTTAATTAAAGAGATTGGTTTTGATGATTTAAATTATGATTTTCAGATTTTATATGTTATAAAGTGTGGATTTTTGAAATCAAAACATGTTTTCGGATTAAACTATTGTTAGGGTTTTGGTTTCAAATTGATTAAGCAATTGATTTACATAATTTAATGTCAATTTAAATTATGGGAATCAATCAAAATTTTCAGAATGTTTATGAGCTTTAAAAAGTTGTTTTTAAGGGTTTTAAAGCGAAAAAGTCAATGTTTTTATACTAGGACTTGAGTTGACTATTTGAGACTATTAAATTACCAATTAATGAATGATTTTTAATTAAACTAAGGGTTTTAGTTTCTTAAATAGTTGCTGGAAATTTAGTAAACATGGATAATAATTTAGTTCTCTTATTTGTTTTTATAGGAGTTGATTCCTAGTGAGTCGTGATTCGCACAGTGGCACCCGTACTTAGGTATTCCAGGTACGTACAAGACTAGGGTGACCACCCATCCCTTGAGGACTTTGTGAAGTGTATAGAATGTGAATCATGTGAACTTATGTTATTATGAATTCATGTTTGATGATTGGGAATGAATATGTTATTATGAATTCATGTTTAATGTTGAGAACAAGCATGTTATTATTATTGTTGAATCTATGTGAACGAGCATGTTATGAATTGAATTATGCTTTATAGATTCTGTTGAACTATCATGTTATGGACTTTTATAATCGTTGAATTATGTCAAGCATGTTGTTCGAGTTGGTTTGCAGGTATGAGTATTGCGCATGCAAGTTGTTATTATTATTATGCTATAGTACAGGATGTCTAGCATAATTATTGAGCCAGTCGAATATTGCCAGTGAGAAATATATATTCTACCAAAGGGTAGGATATGTTAGAGAGTCTATGTGAATTGAATTAAGGACAATTGGTGCTAAGGGCACACCCCGCTTGTTAATAGGCAATTTCGGGTTATCTCAAACAGTGTTTTTGAGAAGGAACAATGGGAGTAATTTCACTTGAGTCTTGTTTGATCACAAGTCCGAAAGAAGTAAAATATTAAAGAGTCATTGTTGAATTGTTGAATTGTTTGTATGTTGTGTATTGAGTCGCCTTGAACATAATATACTAATTAACGTAAAGTGTAACCCAAAGAGCTTCAAAACTCTTGGAACGTATATACCTTGAGTATGAACAATGGGGGGAGTCTTGCCGGAAACTTGTACTCCTAGAATGATACAAGACGTTGTTTCATTCTTCTTTTATGCCGTTGTGCATTGGAATTCCTGTCGGTATGGGCCGACTGTCGGTAGTAGCCCGACTTATTTTGGTGTATGGTTGGCTCCCATCACCCTTTCTTTCCTACTTTACCCGTTCGAAACTACTTTTTTTATTAATCTGTGAGTCAAGAGTCGTGTCTCGTGTCGAGTCTTGTCTCCATGTTTACTCGTTTATTTTATGGCTTTTGCATGTGGATTATTTAATTGTCGAGTGAAACATGTTAGGATAGAATGTTATTCTAGCTTGTCCGTACTCATCTTTTGCTGACTTCGTGCTTCATGTCTTCTGGTCATGGCCTTCGCCTTAATGACCCTATGATGATCCATCAATTGCATTTGCGTTGTTGGGGAGTAGATTTTCAATAAAGCAGGTTTGTAGAGATAACTTGCGGGAGAAGTTATCATGGGATTCGAGTTGAGAGTTTTATGCTTCCGTAATTTATAAACTCTATTTCTATTTATAGTCATGACTAATACTACTATTTTCAGTTAATGGATTTCAAACGATTTGTTTTAGTTTGGGCCTCAACGATTCCAACTTGTTTTAATGACCATTAACTACTTATTTAATGTGTTTTGAAAGTTAGTTATTTCCGCTGCGTAATTCTGGTAAATAGCCTTAGCCGTTATCTCGGTGGCGGTAATATCTTGGTAATTCCTGTGTTTTAAGTTGGAAAATGTTTTATAAAAAGCAAGGAATTATTAGGGTGTTACAATTTTCCATCATCTTAAACTCAATCGGTGCAACCCCTACTTTCTTCCTAATAATCTCATTCCTCAAACGATCCTTTCTTGTATGCCCACACATCCAACGTAACATGCGCATCTCCGCCACATTCAGATGATACTCTTTTAACTAAATTAGGCATGTATGAATAAGTATACCCACGAGATAATTAGTATTTTTACATACTCCCTCCGTCCCTTAATACTCGCACCGTTTCGACTGGACACGCTTGCCAATGCACATCTTTGACCACGAATATCTTCAACTACATATTATAAAAACTTATTTTTTTTTTCAATATTATGAAAATATATATTAAGATGAAGCCAATAATATATTATATACTAACATTTATTTTCGTATACTAGAAATAAAATAGGGTCAAAGTTAATTATGTGAATAGTGTAAAAAGTCAAAACGGTGCGAGTATTAAGGGACAGAGGGAGTATATGCTAATAGGTATACTCATTCCTCTCCTTTAGTATAGCTATAGACTAGTTGTTGGACATCGTCCCAAGTTCTCCAAACTAACTATCAAATTAACTATGTAAATTGGTAGAGCAATTAGGTTTATGTAGGCATATTAATGGTCATTTGTTATTAAAATGTGTTCTGCATGCTCATTTATCCTTAACAATTTGCTATAACATACTTAAGCATTATATCCTCTCTCTTCTTTCTATTCTTGGTAAGTAGGAATTATATTAACACCTAAAATCAAAATTGTACATATAAGGGTGAGAAGTTAATCACCCACAAATCAACAACAAAAACAATAGACGTACAACCTACCAAAACAAGCACAAAATTAACAAAGCTCATTGAGACTAAACAAATACAAACAAACAAAAGTCAACTCTGGTCAAACTTGACCAGAATTGACAAAAATCACTCCACTACAGGTCTACAGTATATGAGCCTCACGCATCACCAACTGTATGCACCCCTTCCAGACTTGACCAGCAGCTTGGAAGCTACACACGACACATCAACACAACATTGGTATCAGCTAGGCAGAAGTCAACTTTGGTCACATATGCCCAAAGCAACAACACCTGAGCAGACCCCTGCATTCATCCATCTTCAGCAGGCATCCATCTTCAACCGTGAGCATTTCCAACAGTGTACATGCAACAAATCACATCCCCCATTCCATCATCAACCCAATCAGCCACCTGCACCCTGCCTCACTGTTGACATGACTGCTGAAACAACAAAAAACAGCAGCACAGCGGTACGAGTCAACTTTGGTCTTGTTGACAAAAGCAATAGAAGACTTGTAGACAATTTAGGATAAGGAGATCTCATGCAATGATTATGCAACAAATTGATAGATTGATGACTGATCAATAAAAGAAAGAGACCATGGAATTCAAATACAAAATAAATGACGTTATACAAGTGTTTATAGTGAAGCAAGTATTGGATTGGACTGTAATCGTCTATCTGCATGTATAGAGACAAAAAGTATCTTGGTTAAAAAATCACTTCAAACTATTACCAACATGAACAGATTCTGTAACACATTTGACAACTAAAATAAGTGGTTGGCAGATCCAGACAGCTTAGTGAAACAGCCAGAAATATAATGCAAATGCCAAATGGCAAGCTCTCTGTAATTATGAATTTAGTTGTTCAAATAAGTTTAAATGATAAAATTTTGCTTCCTAGAATCCAACAGCTCTATGCAATTCAAATAAGTTGATTTATTCTTCTACACCATTTAGATAGACTTTCAAATTTTAGACGTGGCATGTGACCGACTTACACAAGAAAATAGTTACATCTTGTGTTATTAAAAAAGACAAGTCATTATGTCAAAAAAAAAAAAAAAAAAAAGACAAGTCAAATGAAAATGTGATTTATTTTGAGTTTAGTTTTTCTTAACTGCTTGCAGCAACCATGAAAAAGCAACGGAGTTGAATAATCTAAAAATGTCATGTAAAAGTTTGTATCCGTACTAAGAATGTAAGAATGATCTTAATAACAAATCTAGTTTGTAAGATAAGTACATGGCTAGCTGCTATTTGGGGTTGGTCCAACAGATTCCACAAAGAGAGATACCCTATCCATCATCAAGTCCTATTAGTCTGGTGTGAAGGTCAACTAAAAACAATAAAGGGAAAATATTGAAGGTAGACAAAAACAGTTTGATAGTCTAAGAAGAAAACTAGAAACTCGATTTGTATAAAGAAAATGACAACATTGGGAAACTGATTTTTTGCTCACCCCTAAACCCGAGGCATCGCCGGGTCCAAAAACTAGTTGATGTTCTAAAATATGTTCCCTATTTATTTTGCAACCACTCAAAATAAATTATCAGTGTATATAGCATGGGTCATCTGGTCAAGTATCTCGTCTAACACCTAACTAATTTTAAAAAGAATTTACTAACTCACCAACTCTATCATATCGATTTGATTAGAATATAGATACATAATTGAAGTTTCGATCAACAAATTGAACTCCGCTCTATATAAACGTGCACGATTACTCTTCTTATGGTCACATATATATTATCAATCATGGAAACCTTGAAAACACATCGTCTGACCCTGATTTCGCTCATAATATTAGCTGATACTATCATATTCAGTCCTAGTTTGGTCGAATCATGCAACGCCATCGATAAAGTAGGGCTGCTCGAATTCAAGCGCGGGATCGAGTACGATAGCAGCGGCCAATTACGCACATGGAACCCAAATACCGACTGTTGCACAACCTGGAATAATGTCAATTGCGATGCTACTACCGGAAGGGTGGTTAAAATAACCCCGTTCCGCCCTTGGAACCCTATGGATGTCGATATATCTATCTTTGTAAACGGTACAATATCCCCTTTCCTAGGTAATCTTACTTCTCTAACAGAACTTGACCTTGGTCATTTTCAACAATTTTACCTTGACGACCCAGCTGGGTTAAGAGGTCCAATACCACCCCAAATAGGCAAATTATCACAATTAACTTACCTTTCTTTAGCTCACAATGTTGTTAGTGGTTCAATACCTGCATCATTTGCTAACCTCCGTCGTCTAAAAACTCTCAACCTTGGCTATAATAGTCTCTCAGGCAGTATACCCTCCAATCTTTTTCAATCAATGGAGTCACTATCGCAATTATATTTATATCAGAATCATTTTACGGGTTCGATACCGTCTTCCATCGTAAATTTGATCTCACTTGAGCGACTCGGCTTGAACAATAATTCATTCTCCGGTGAGATACCAACTAGTCTTGGCAAACTAAAGACCATCAAATCAATAAACTTGTCACATAACAAGTTTATTGGTAGGATACCCGATTCAATCAGTGAACTTTCCCAATTAGAGGCTTTAAATCTTGATCACAATAAACTCACTGGAAGTATTCCGATTAAGGTGTTGAATCTGAACAAGTTGGTTGTTTTTTATGTGTCTAATAATCAACTTAGTGGAAGAATTCCTCCTCACAGTTCAGCTATTCCTGCTTCTGCATTTTCGGGAAATCAAGGCCTTTGTGATGTTCCGCTGCCTCCTTGTAAGCATTAGATTGTGATATATGTTACCAATTGTAATTTTAATACTTTCTTTTGTTGGTCAAAATTATTGTAACATTTAAATTTTTAGGTTAAATCAATCACACTCCTTTTATATGTAAAGGTAAAATGGCAGTGCATCATTTATAATCTATACCTAGTATTTAAAAAGGAACATCATACATTATTAGAAGATATGTGTCATCTCATTATTAGAAGCCATGTGGCATCTCATCCATCATTTTGTTTTTGTTTTTTTTCAATTTATCTTTATTGTTTCTATGATTTACAACTTCTAATGCCTCTTCCACTCCATTTTCCTTATTCAACATCAAGTTATTAGTAGTCTAATATACTCATTAGTTTCTTCCACTCCACCCCTTTAACATCCAATATTTATTCAACATATAATTGTTATATTTTTCCAACCTTCAAATTACGCCTCTATTTAATTCATATATTACCAAAAATCAGAAGTACTCACTAATTAAAACTTCAAAAGACATACGAACAACCACCGCTTAAAAGCTAGTTTATACTATATATTAAAAGGCGGTTCTAATCAAATTTATGTGCCACGTGGCGCTCTGTTTATGAGTATTTCACTTCATGTAAATATCATATACTTAAAAATTAGAAATGGAGCATGTACAAGACTTGAACACGCGACCTCATGTATAAACAATAAAGTGTTTACCATTGAGCTACAACACGTTACATGCTATCATTGTAAAAAAAAATACTAATAAATATAATAAAAATGGAATTTATAATAACATTTTCAAATAACAATAATATAAATGTTACTAATGTGGTAACCCGGGACATCGCCCGGGCCTAAAAACTAGTTTATACTTAAAATAAGTTATGATACATTCATACTCCTTCCTTTTTTGTTTTTTGTTTTTGGTTTTTTTTTTTAAGTTACACTTTGTTTTTCACGGTTTCCAGTGTCTATGTTTGACCATTAATATATTCCATTACATATGATTTTTTTTTTACATAATTAATGTTGGGAGTAAAGCTTGGAAAAGTGCTTGGTCGGTACTGTCGGGCGCCAGTGCTAAGGAAAAACTTGGAAAGGTTAAGTCGCCCGATCGGGCAGAGTTCGCTCTACCCGGCGAATATACCTGTTGTTTTGTTGTTGCACGCGCGTCCGACTGGGCGGAGGCCAACGGTTGGGTTTCCTTGTGATTGTTTGTTCCCTTTAGATTCTTGTGTAACAACTTATTTAGTGATCTTAATTGTCATTAAACATTTGATGATTGTAATCATAAGTGATTCCCTTTTATGATTTGGGGTTACATGTCTTTCATGTTCTTGAGTTAAAGAACTCATTACACCCTCTTAATGGCATTGGCATCTTATGGCCTTTGGTCATCTTTTGTTGTTACACATTGATGCTTATCCTTTCTGATTTGGGTGAGTGCATGGGTTAGGTGGTTATTCTCCATGTTTATGGAGATAATTAATCTCTCATTATTATGAGTTATTATTCTTGATTTTTTGAGTTATTTGAGTGTTTGATTTTTCCACTCATTCTAGCTCTATATATATTCTCTCACTTCTTTGAGTAGAGATATAGAAAATCAACTAGTTATTTTCCCGGGCGATGCCCCGGTGACTATATGTAATTTGAGAACTAATCTTGATAAAACTTGAGTTAAATAAAAATAATTACAATAGTTTGATACTCCCTCTGTATTTATTTAAGGGATACACTTACCTTTTCAGGCCGTATTTATTTAAGAGATACACTTGCCATTTTGAGTAACTTATCAACCCTACCATCTAATTAAATAATATATCTACACCACACCTCCACCCCCCACTCCCTAAAATGACATGGTCCCCACTTGTTTTTCTTATTAAAATATCTACTCAACTCCACTTGTTTTATTACTTTATTTCATTCAATTCTTTTTCTTAATACCCGTGCCCGGCCAAGTGTATCTCTTAAATAAATACGGAGGAAGTATTTACTTACATATAACATGAGACAAAAATGTGTGCATAATTTATTTTTATATTTTATTTATGTAAGGGTGATTCAATATAAAATTTGGTTAAACATCTTAGTAAACTAAATCTATACTATATATTAAAAGGCGTCTATAAGAAAGCATACGTGACACGTGGCGCTCTGCCTATAGGTCGTTCGCTCCATGTAATCTTCATATACATTAAAAAAAATATCCAACATGGTTAGCGTAAAGTTTGAACCCCTGACCTTGAATTTAAACAATATAGGTTTTACCACTAAGCTATTACATGTTTCATATTATCATTGCAAAAAAAATATATATAATTAAATGTGAAATGTGAATGTTGTTAATGTAGTAACACGGGGCTTCGCCCGGGCCCAAAAACTAGTTTAAATTTTAAATGGAGTAGTCTTTTGTTATGTGTAATACTCTTTTTTTATTGCTCTAAGTAAACTTACATGAACTGACCTGCTAAAAAACGTAATTTTAAATGAACCTAAATGAAAATGTAAATGAAAAAAAATTAGGTATAGTTTAGTTTCATAAGAAAATTATTAAAATGTATAATTATGGTAGGCATTTAATTTTTATTACAAGGTATTAATAAACATAACTTATATGTTTTCGATTGCTTAAATATCATAAGTTATATTATTAAATTAGTGGTTAAAGTTCTAACTTATGAACATGAAGTCATAAAGTCAGCAATATGGTGGGGTTTGAAAGCTATCAAAGGCCATCATACCAGGGTCGAAGTCCAAACAGATGCGCAAGAAGTAGTCAACGCCTTCTTGAATAATGGATCAGTAAGTTTAGAAGCCCGCAACACGCTGAAGAATAACCTTGTTATCACGGATCAATTAGACTATTTTTGTATTTCTAAAGTACCTAGAGTTGTTATTTTTAAAGCCCATAATCTAGCCCAAAAAGCTAGAAGAGGGGATTATTTGGTTGTATTTGTTATCCTCTTGCCAAAAAAAAGTGTGGATTAAACAATTGAAATAAAAGATAATGGGGGTGGGTAAGTGTGGATTAAACGATTAGATATTAGTAGTGGGGTATAGTGTTTGGTGTAAGAAAGATATAACAAAAATAAGGAAATTTTTTTCCAAAAATAGAAAGTGCACAAATCATTTAAATACGAGACTCATTAAAGTACGGAGGGAGTACTTGTGTAATAAGGAAAAAAAAATACCATGTTTTATTATATTGTTCTTTTGACACAAAGTCCTGGAGAAGTGGAAAAACGTATGGCTAAAAATAGAAACAGATAACGTTTTTAGGAACGCTTGAAAAGGAAAACATGTAACGTTTTGTGGAACGGAGGAAATAACTTTTGTGGAATGGAGGAAGTAATTTCCGATAGTTGTAGCTAGGGACTTGCTTGCAATTTTTAGAAATTCCAAACTACTAGTTTCACCATTGGGGTTGAAATGATAAATTAGTTTGGCCAAATAAATTAGCTTAGATGAGCTAATTTGGTTGAAAAAAAACGTAGCCAATAAAATAATGTTAAATTAAATTACATTTAAAATATTGATTGATCAACAGGACTACATTAAATATCAAGCTAGTAACTAACACTGCTAACCAGTAGGGTACCAACTAGTTAGAAAGGGAAGTAGCTTGAAATATTATGTGGCATGACAAGTTAATTTAGAAATTAGATTATTGTTGAAGACGCTTTGAAGTATATTTTACTCCCTCCGTCCCAAAATTATTGTTCTTTTTTACTAAAATACGGATTTTAAGAAAAGTGAAATATAATGTACAAGAAAGTGGAATATAGTGTAGGAAAAAATGTAAAAAGTGGAATATACGGAGTAGTGAATAAGAAAGTGTAATGGAAAGTGAAAGTATTGGAAAATAGGAAAAATAATATCCAAATAAGAAAATAGGACTATAAATTTAAAACGTCTGAAATATAAAAACATGAATATAATTTTGGAGTGGATGAAAGAATAGGGAACAACAGTGTAACCAAAATATGGAACCCAGCCCCACGTTTGATTGGACGCAAAGCAGTGGCACTTTGAAAGGTGGATTCCGGGCATCCACTGTAGATGGAGCATATGTAATTTGGGCCCACTTGAAGTCCGGATTGTGTGATTGTGTTGCGTCCCTTTCCAATTAACCGTATCAATTATTCAATTATCAAAATCAAAAGAGATGAAAATATCTACTCCTACTTAATCATTAAGAACACCATGTGCAAAATATCTTGCTAATTCAGTATGGCTTGTGTTTGTGTTTGGTACACATATTTCGGTTAATCATTATTTGGGTTAATCCAGTTAGGTTTGTCTTTATCCAATTTTTTTCATGTCGGGTTCGAGACTCAGATCATATGGAGTTTTGTTTTGTCGATTTGAAAATCATACGAATTTGAGAACCTACTTGCAAACAAAATGGAAATGACAAATGCACTATTAAAGGTCAAACAAACGGAACTTACACTATACAACCACCTGTAACTTACAAGGTATAATCAAAGTCGTTTTTTATGCACATTTGCTCATGGTAAAGCACCTGGACAAAGGAATACAAAATTATCCAAGACAAGCAAGGAGATTAACAATTGATATGCTTTTTAATTAGTACGGAGTATATTTCCAATTATGCATTGTCCATAGATTAACTATTTGATTTTGTTATAAAAAATATAAAAAAAAAACTTTTTTTGTAGTGATAGAATATAATGTCCTATGTCCATTACAAATTTAAGGTCCGAAACCTAATTTCTACTTACTAAATCTAAAATATGCATGGATTAACTATTTGATTTAGTGATAAAATTCAACTATGCTAATGTCCCTTCATAAAGATTGGCTTTGAGGTCCAAAATCTTATTTCCCCTTGCTAAAAGACGAAATCATAAAATTAGATGGTACACATATGCAACAACAATAGTTGGTCAATTCAACAAAGAAAATTCATGGAACAAATTGATCGGACCATATAGAAATAATGTTCAAATCTATAGATCTCTAAGAATTCCTAAATATGTATACGTATTTTGTATTGTTTGTCGTCTGAACAATACTCTCCTTAAATCTTCCATCGAAGTTTATTAGTCACAAATACCATGACCAAGATCAAAACTAACCTAAAAAAAAGTTTGTTACATTCGATAATTATCCGACTGGAACCTTACTAAGACACAAAATCACTGCTTCAAATGCGAAATTAGAACCAATCTAAATGTATCTCGAACAGTAAGCTAATATGTACTCGACATGATAAATGACATGCTTGACTAAAACCGAACTTGAAGCGATCAAAATCTCCAAAATCAGACTTAAAAGACGACTTAACCTGAAATGATCGGCCTAGTAGTAGGATTCAAGATCCAGCATAACTCAACCCGATATCCTCGTTTAATTTTCAGGTGCACCTTCACAAACTACATTCAATTAAGAGCACCTCCATCTTATATCCGGATACACCAGAGTCAATCTCGAATAAATACGCACATCGAGAACATGCTAGCAAAACCAAGCAAACACAAAATTCCAGATTACGTGGAAGATAGAGGTTCCCTGAATGACGATGCCAAAATTGGACGATCTCTAAAGCTTAAAAATCATCGTCCGATAAGATTAAAACACGTGGACGGTAAACAAAACATTCTCTCTCCTCAAACACTACTATAAGTAGAGGCCCTACTCTGTTGCTTATCCAATATCCCCGCTCACATTCTGTTAAGAAATTATCATCAGATCATCTTTTTTTTCCCAACTTTTGCTCTCACCTTTTGTCACTCTTTGAAAATGTCTTGCTGTGGTGGTAACTGTGGTTGTGGATCTAGCTGCGGTTGCGGCAGCAGCTGTGGAGGGTAATTTTTTTCCGTTTTCTTTTTTGTTTCTTTTTCAGATTTTTAAGTGAATCATCATCGTTTTTGACAGAGATGTCCGGATACAAGATATATTTTTGTATTTCTACAAATTAGGTTGTGATTATGTCTTAAATTACTTTTTTGTTGTTTATGTACTAGATTTTATCAAGAAATCGCGAGGGTTGAGATTTGGTCATGTCCTTCTCCTTGTTTTTTTTGAAAAAAAATGGACGATCAGTTTAAATTTTGTTATTGTATACTCCGTAATTCAATTAAATAATTGGGTTATTGTAAAATGTTGATTTAGGTGCAAGATGTTCCCTGACTTTGTGGAGAACGCCTCCAACCCCACCGTCCTCGTCTCTGGTGTTGCTCCCAAGATCTCGTAAGTCCTTTTCCCCCTTCAAGTTGCAGATCATTTGGCATTTTGAGCTTAGTACAAAAAGTTGATTAAATCTTCTAATTATACAATGATAAAGTATAATTATTTGATCAATTGTAATTACAAGTCCCACACTCCCACGTTAAATGATCTAGTTAAATAATGTTTGATTTTAAATGAGAGTTTGTGTAATTGAAACTGTGTTTCTGGTTATTAGCAACAAAAATGTTTGATTTAGCTTAATATATTCTCCTTTTATAATAAAAATTAGGAGTAATTAATAATGTTGTGAAATGAAAACAGGTTCGCTGAAGGAGCAGAGATGGGAGTGGCTGCTGAGAATGGCTGCAAGTGCGGTGCTAACTGCCAGTGCGACCCTTGCACCTGCAAATGAAGACCTTCTTCTTATTAAAGATGCAGAGCTGTTATTAGTAACGGCACTAGCATATTAATTAAGTTATATTAATATATCTAATGGGTTATTGTGTTGTAATACTTATTGTTGGACTTCTTATGTGGTTTGTAAACCAAGTTCCTAATTAGCGTTCGTTTAAGTAGAATAATCACCCCATATATGATGTGATATCGTATGTGATATGTTTCCTTCATCCGTTTGGACTAATGATACTACTTTGTGTGTGTTTTAGAACACTTTTGTGATTTTCTTCATCTTTTTATAAACTTGTTTAATTATTCTACTTAATTAAACAAAGTTTGTGTTCCGGGGTTGAAACGATGGAAGGAGCGTCCTTGATGTCTTGAGTTCCGATCAAGTACGGTGCCTGCAAGATGAACTCCGGGCCAAGGGGGGTCCCCGAGGCGGAGCCTCCGACGCTCAAGTCAGTACAATTGATTGATGTATAAAATGAGGTGTTTAGGGGAGAGAGAGAGTAGGGTGGCTTCTCTAGGGTTAGAGAATGACCCCTTTACCTTGCCCTTTGAGGGGTATATATAGTGCCTTTGTTGGGCCTTTGAGGCCTTGTAAGGGATATTGGGCTTGAGTGGATTTTATTGGCTTTTAGGTTAAAATGGTGGGCCCATTTTAACACCCCAACAAATGCCCCCCAGACCCAATTCTATTTGAAAAATGGGTTGGGTTTTGATTTTGATCACTTCCAAGTGAAAGTCGATTTCAGCTCAGAATTTTAACCTCGGCTCGGATTGTAACATCGGTTCGAGTTGTAATCTCGGCTCGGGTTTTACCTTCGGATTTTTACCTTCGGCTCGGTTTTGTCCTTCGGATTTTTACCTTCGGCTCGGTTTTATCCTTCGGATTTTTACCTTCGGCTCGGTTTTGTCCTTCGGATTTTTACCTTCGGCTCGGTTTTATCCTTCGGATTTTTACCTTCGGCTCGGTTTTATCCTTCGGATTTTTACCTTCGGCTCGGTTTTGTCCTTCGGATTTTTACCTTCGGCTCGGTTTTATCCTTCGGATTTTTACCTTCGGATTTTACCTTCAGCTCGGACTGTAACATCGATTCGAGTTGTAATCTCGGAGCGATTTTTCACCTCGCTCTTCAAATTCGGAGATCTGTTTAAGAACGTGCTTCTAAAATCGGCTCGGATTGTAACATCGGTTCGAGTTGTAATCTCGGAGCGGTTTTTTTTTACCTTCGGCTCGGATTGTAACATCGATTCGAGTTGTAATCTTTGAGCGATTTTTAACCTCGTTCTTCAAATCCGGAGATCTGTTTAAGAACGTGCTTCTAAAATCGGCTCGGATTGTAACATCGGTTCGAGTTGTAATCTCGGAGCGGCTTTTTTCCTTCGGCTCGGATTGTAACATCGATTCGAGTTGTAATCTTTGAGCGATTTTTAACCTCGTTCTTCAAATCCGGAGATCTGTTTAAGAACGTGCTTCTAAAATCGGCTCGGATTGTAACATCTGTTCGAGTTGTAATCTCGGAGCGGTTTTTTTTACTTCGGCTCGGATTGTAACGTCGATTCGAGTTGTAATCTCGGAGCGATTTTTAACCTCGCTCTTCAAATCCGAAGATCTATTTAAGAACGTGCTTCTAAAATCGGCTCGGATTGTAACGTCGATTCGAGTTGTAATCTCGGAGCGATTTTTAACCTCGTTCTTCAAATCCGGAGATCTGTTCAAGAACGTGCTTCTAAAATCGGCTCGGATTGTAACATCGGTTCGAGTTGTAATCTCGGAGCGATTTCTTTACTTCGGCTCGGATTGTAACGTCGATTCGAGTTGTAATCTCGGAGCGATTTTTAACCTCGCTCTTCAAATCCGAAGATCTGTTCAAGAACGTGCTTCTAAAATCGGCTCGGATTGTAACATCGGTTCGAGTTGTAATCTCGGAGCGATTTCTTTACTTCGGCTCGGATTGTAACGTCGATTCGAGTTGTAATCTCGGAGCGATTTTTAACCTCGCTCTTCAAATCCGAAGATCTGTTCAAGAACGTGCTTCTAAAATCGGCTCGGATTGTAACATCGGTTCGAGTTGTAATCTCGGAGCGGCTTTTTACCTTCGGATCGGTTTTATCCTTCGGATTTTTACCTTCGGCTCGGTTTTATCCTTCGGATTTTTACCTTCGGCTCGGATTTATCCTTCGGATTTTTACCTTCGGCTCGGTTTTATCCTTCGGATTTTTACCTTCGGATCGGTTTTATCCTTCGGATTTTTACCTTCGGCTCGGTTTTATCCTTCGGATTTTTACCTTCGGAAGTGATGTAGTGCCATCATGCCAATGTATGCTGTTGTTACCAATCGTGCAAGGTGATTGTGGGCTCAGTTGAGTCTGAGTTGTGGAAACTTGCTTTATTTCCAAATTCATAACTTTCACGCGTGAGCTGTTACTGGCTCCAAAAATCTGTACTCAAGCAAAATGAATCCTCTTTATTCTGAAAATGAGTTTGCAGATCTGGGAGAGTGGGAAAGCATCTTTACTTGGCCTTGAGGCTACTGGGCCACCAAAATGTAGTAACGATCTGTAGCAACAATTTGTAGCAACATTATTTGTCACCACACTACCCATTATAACGTAATTTGTTGACAAACAGTAATTTTTGGTCGGCTATTTCAGATTTCCGGCCATTTTTGCGGTTGAACATAATAGTATGAAAATGTGGATTTTCATGGGTTATTGCTCTCGATCCCCACAGACGGCGCCAAATTGTTCCGGGGTTGAAACGATGGAAGGAGCGTCCTTGATGTCTTGAGTTCCGATCACGTACGGTGCCTGCAAGATGAACTCCGGGCCAAGGGGGGTCCCCGAGGCGGAGCCTCCGACGCTCAAGTCAGTACAATTGATGTATAAAATGAGGTGTTTAGGGGAGAGAGAGAGTAGGGTGGCTTCTCTAGGGTTAGAGAATCACCCCTTTACCTTGCCCTTTGAGGGGTATATATAGTGCCTTTGTTGGGCCTTTGAGACCTTGTAAGGGATATTGGGCTTGAGTGGATTTTATTGGCTTTTAGGTTAAAATGGTGGGCCCATTTTAACACCCCAACAGTTTGTATTCCGGCAATCAATTAAAAAACAAACAGACCTTTGATTTGGAATCACGAACAGCAACAATGACATTATACTTTATTTCCAATGCTCGTATTTTGTTTTTCTATTGCTACTTCAGCCATTTCATGTAGCTCCCTCCAATGACATTAAGATAAAAATGTTGTTAGAAAATAGGATATGGGTAAAATTCAATCCATCAGGCTGTGCTTTGATTGTGTTAGGGGTTTTTATCCTGAGATACCGACCAGAGACGAAAGTAAAACAGCGAAGGCCAAGAGGGGCTGTTCCGTATGAATAGAGGGATCATGTATACAGTATACTTTTGCTAGCTGAATTGAAGTTTATCTGATACATACAGTTTGTAATATGGAGTATACAAAATATTTGTTTGATATAGAATTATAGATCCCTTTCCTATATTTCATATCGACCTTTATCGATCAAGTAATTTTGGCTCTGTTGGGTTTGGTAGAAAATATTTTCAGTGAAAAATATTTTCAAGGAAAAACATAATTTTAAATTAGATTTTTTTTGTTTAGTTTCTTACAAAAAAATATCATGGACAAAAAAATAAATAAGAGTTGATTAGGAAGAGAGAATGTTTTTCACCATTAAGACAGTTATTCGAAAATTATTTTACACTCCTTTATCGTAAAAAAAATGTAAAATGATTGGGAAAAATTATTTTTCCAAAGAAAAAAAAAGTTTCACGGCAAGTCAAACATTCTTTGAAAAGTTTGGGTAACAAAGTCGTGTTTGCTTTCCTCTGGAAAGATACTACTCCCATCATCCTAGCTTGAGTGGTTGTCAAGTGTAGCGTTAATTATTCCCTTGTCAAATTGTTGGCGGAATAAACAGAAAAGAAGGATATGTCACTCTTGGCCCTTTCCCTTTGTTATCCATAATTACTTTCCGCAAAAGCGTAACAAAGAATGTGTAGATATTCAATGGCAACCGTTGGTAGTGGTCTAGTTGCCCAAATGGATGTTTGAAATTCCAAACCTTTAAAATACTCACAATTAGAGTACTATGCTTAAAAATATTCACAAAATGATGAAATTCACTATTACTAAGATTTTTTTTTTATCATTCCTTCCCTTTAGATTTTCTATGTTGCTTGTTCAAACAACCTATGTTCAAGCCTAGTTAATTACATATTTTCCCTTTAATTTTACGGACTAATATCAATATCTTAGGGGGACATCGCACGTTAGCGCACGGTCCAACAACTAGTTTATTGAAAAGGCAAAACAATCAACTTCACACTCCCTTCGTCATGTTGAGATCCCCTATGTTGTCTACATGTGAGTTGTCCCACATTGGAGAAAGAGGAGGAGAAATACCACCTTATAAGTTTGTACTCCGTACTATGGACAAAAAACGCCCTTTAATACAGGGTTAAATTTCAGAGAAATAGGAAATGGGCCTGAGCAACCCAATAAGGAGGAAATCAATTGGCAATAGTGGGAGTGACTCAACGTTCTCGACTCTTACTTCCATTGACTTAGGTTGGCCGGAGATTTTAGATGATAGTGATTTTGAAAAAATATACTCTGTATTAATCTACTCAATCAATATGCTTTTTTTAAAAGGAAAATTATGTTGAAATTAATAACTCAATCAATATGCTTATTGAAACTAACCAAGATATGGGTGGTTAAATTTATAATGTAATGCTTGAAAAGATACAACTTTTTTTTTATAATCCACATACACAAAACTCCACATTTATATGAACAAGAAAATGAAAGGGTTAATACACAGAATACATGTCTGCAAATCAAATACACAACATTCTCAACAGCTTCTACAACAGGTTTATGTTTCTTGAATGCCTCTTCATGCAAATATGTCCTTAGCAGCTTTGCTAAACATGTGATGGACCTGTATATGCATGTACACATTAGCATTCCATATTCGGAGCTCAACAAATGACTAAAATTATTAGAGTAGTTAGGGAAAACAAATGACCTGCTTCGACGAAAGGCCAATGTTCTCCAGATCATTCAGCTGTAACAAATAACAACAATTAACAGATCTTTAATACCCTTAAAGAAACATTACTACAGTCTAAACTCAAAGTTCTGATAAAATATTTACCGATCTCAATGGACTTGATTCTCTAAGCTCGATAATGTATTCCGCTCTCTTCACTCCAATGCCCTGAATTCATACAAATGGAAGAAAAATGAATAAATCAGCCTGCATCAGAAAAAGAAAAGGAGAATTCTTTTATAATCAAGAATTTTAATTCTGGACATACCTTTAGCTCCAACAGTTCATCTCTGTCAGATAATTGAAAAAAATGGTCAAACCCAATGTAGGAAAATAACTAGGAAATCATTTCAATATTAAGATTATGATACTGGATAGGAAATACCTTGTTGCAGTATTGAGAAAATCTATATACTCCTGAATAAGATAGCTCTGAACAAATGAAACAAAATTCTGGAGTCAGGAAATTACTGATAAATCAATCTGCACACTGTGTAGGACTGATATAGCTCTGTAGTACCTTCATATTAGAACTTCGTATATTGAATTTATCTAGTGGAGTATCAACATCTTGGGATTTTTCCCGGGTCACAATGAAGGGAGTTTTTGGAGTGGTTGAGAGCACATTGTCTTTAGATGAGACTTCCACGATTGGCATTGTAGTTATATTGGAATTGATCGGTGATAAAGCTTTCCTCAATGGACTCTGACATGCTGTTATTTTGGGCCTGTTTGAAGGAGATTGAATGAACTTTCCAGCTCTATTATTTTCCTCCCTTTCATCATCCTCCAGAAGCTCATCTGTAATAAGTAATGAGATGAAACTTATGCTTCAGAGCGAATAAATAATGTAGAAAAGCAAAAGAAAAGATGCAGGAGTATCATACAGAAGAACAGTTACCAGGCAAACCGGCTGTTGACTCAAAACTGGTAAAATCCAACATTGTTTGATTTAAACTATCCTCCACATCAGGCTCCTTCACCTGGCAGAAAAACTTGAACTTACAAGAAAGCTGTGGACAAGTATAAACATAGTGTGTACAACCTAAACCTTTGTAACTATTGTATGAAAATTCAAGCAAACCTCAGAAAAGCAACATTGAGAGTTCTCCAATTGCTGAGTTTCTGGTTTGCTGTTCAATTGCCTGTCTCCAAGTACCGTCAGAACCTCCTTTGTTCTACTTAGGTTTAAGTCTTTTAAACCCTCCGATTCTTGAACACAAACACTCTGCAATGACAGTGGTTACAGTGCATACGTCAATATGATACCTCTTACACTCCAACAGTGCCAAGTATATAAACATCCAAATAATCCAACAAACAAAATTAACTCCCATCCTTTTGCATTTCCAGAGTACAGGATGAAAACATATGATTAAAACTGAAAACAATATATCACCGCACTCACATCATCTTTGCATGAATCAGATGCAGCTTCAGTAACAAACAGTTTCCTTTGAGGCATAGAAATGAAGCTGAAATATACAAATTAGCAACTTAGCAAAAGAATGTGATGTACGGTTTGAACCTTAAGGCGAGTAAGGTATCCTAACAACTTCACCTGTCTTTCACGGTAACTCCTTTAGCTTTTGCGTTTACAGAGCTATGTGATGCTGCTTGTTTCTTCATAGAGTTGATGTGACTAGGGGACGGGAGGAAAAAGGGGGAACCAAATGCTACCTTTCTCTGGTAACTCTTTGCTTTTCCTTTAGATTCAAGCCATGATTGCAATTTAGCTTCCATGTCAATCTTTAGCTTTGGGGTGTCTTGTTTATGTGCTAAGCAAACTATATTGGAGACATGGCGAGAGCGAGCTGCTAAGCTAACTGTATGAACTGCCTCTTGATAGTTTCCTGGATTCTGCCACAATTTACAAGGACTATCAAAATAGTTCCATTCCAAAATCAATTAGACTCTATATACAACCACCCTATAAGTGCAGCATTTGTTGGATTTGGATGCTTGCAGCCTTACCCCTAACCAGAAAACCAGTAGAGAGGCTGTTTCTCATAGTCCAACAAAAAAACCAACTTTATTTATACAATCAAAACTCAGACAGCAATTCTATTTATTGGTTTGAAAACAACAGCTTGTTATTTAGCTCCATACCAGACAAGCTACCATCAGTGCACGACTAGTTCCTCCAAGAGAATCCTGCAGTATGCGAGTTAACTTGGTCTCTCTATACGGAACCCGAGGTTTGTTGTTATTCAAAGCATAGATGACATTAGATAATGCAAACAATGACTGGTTAATCTTAGCACTCTCTTGCAACATGGTACCTTCATTTCCAGACCTTCTGTTATCTTCATTGCCTGGAAGTGAAACCATGTCTAGTCAACAGATGGAGCAGTTCAATGATACCCACATAATATAGAATTTCAGTATATTATATAACCTGCTAAATCTATAAGGTTCAGCTTCCCAGTAATACTAGTCTCCAGGCCTTGATCAGAAGTTTTAGAAACAGTAATTACAAGTACCCCATGGCTCCTGCTAGAAACGTCATTTAGACTAGTATGAGCAACTTTACGTTTTTGGATGCCACGAGCAAACACATCATGGAACTCGGAAATTGAAGTCACCAATACTCGGGACAGTCCTCGTAGGTGGATTTGACCTTCTTTATCATCTAATACTGAGATCTCTTTTTCTTTGAGCTCCAAGAGATCATAGCACCTATCTAAATACACTTCATAATAAGATATCTCGGCAATGCTTCCTGTTGCTTGGCACATAGATAAAACTGTTGACATGGCTAGTGGCATCAACCCTGGTTGTAGATCACTCCCCTACACCAAACTCCCAACATATCAATTTCAAGACTCAAATTTTCTATCACTTTAGTGTGTTTGCAACATGGAGACTGCTTGAAACACTATCCAATTCTTCTTTTGATTAACAACTGAAAATCAGGGCGAATAAAGTTGGGAAATTAGAGTACCTGCATAGTGTAAGTCTTCCCACTACCAGTAGCGCCATAAGCAAAGACAGTGGCATTACATTGTTGAAAAATTCCAGGAATTAACGGCTTCACTTCTTTCTCAAATATGCATTCTACATTATCATCTTCTCCCCCAAAATACCCATCCAATTTATACCATTCTTGTCGACTGAACATATAATTTCAACAATTTCAAAACTCTAAACCAAAAGTAAAACTTAGAAAAATTACAATTAAGTTAAAACCCTAACCTGGTTTCTTGATCTTTAAGATGAACAGAAACTTCATCAGGGGAATCAATCTCAGCATTAGCGGCCAGAACTGAGACACAAGGAATCGTATGTTCATCCTGTAATGCGGTTTCATGAGCGAGAAACGGGCGTACACGAACAATTACTCGAACATTGGATATCATGGTCTTTGGTTTTGAGGGTTTTGCTGGGGTTAAGGACTTCAAATTGCTCGTCATTGTAATATGTATTTTCCGGTACAAAAACTGAAAAAGAGGGAGAGAAAGAGAGAGCAAAAATAATGGAGAGAGCAGAGTATTCAGAAAGTTGGTGACCGTTAGATGATTATGGGTTTGAATTGTTTCTGTTTTCCGGTAGAAGAGCTGGTGAATGGTGATCGTTTCGTTTTTGAAATGGAGACGGGGGAGTCCGCTTTTCGGATTTGTTTTTAAATTGGATAGTGTTTTAAGCAGAGCCTCTGTAATGATTGGCAAATTTTTATTTCTTTCAAAAAAATCTCCATTTTTCAAAGTTGATTTCCTTCATGTAAGTGAAAGTTTTTCTTGGATTTATCATTTTTCGTCATGATTGTAAAATTATTACTGCTTGCTGATTCAGTAGTTGCCGGCCAGGTCTCCGCAAATGTAATTATCCTTTGTTTAGTTCAACTTTTTTTAAGAATATTACCTCGGTGTCTTTAAGGTGTCTAGTTTATCTTACTTTAATTTATAATCCGTCCGTTTTTAAAATATTATCGCAAATTACATGTTTTACATTATTAAGGGAGAAGCCAAAATAAAGCAAGTGATTTGAAAATGATGACCATATATCACTAATGGTACGGGGTAAATAAATAGGGACAATTCTATTTACCCAAAAAAGAAAGAGAAAATCCAAAAAGTACCACAAGACTAATCTTTTAGACAAGGGGAGTAAAAATTTATTTTAGAGTAGCACGCATAATTAAGAGAACTAGATTTTGGGCTCGGCCGATGCCCCGCGTTACTACTCCTTAATAGCATTTACATTTATATATAATATATTTTGCAATGATAACATGAAACATGTAATGGCTTGTTGGTAAAAGCTTTATTCTTTAAACTCAAGGTTAAGGGTTCAAATTAATCTTATGCACCATGTTTAATATTTTTTTTAAAATGTATATGAAAATTACATGGAGCGAACGATCCATAAACAGAGCGTCACATGTCAATTAAGGGCCTCTTCGGCACCAATTGTACTTTTCAGTTTTTTGTTTTTATAAAACTGAAAACTGATTTCAGTTTTGTTTTTAATTTTGTCAAAACTAAATTAAAACCCCAACTTCCCAGGCCCATCAAATACTTAATTTTTAGAGTATATAATTTTACTTTAATGATCTTGAAACCACGTGGTCATCAATTTCAAAGACAACAATTCTTTGTTTTAGTTTGACAGGTGTAAAAAAGAGGAGCCTCATAATTTCTTTGTTCTAACTTCTTCTTTATCTCTCTCTTCAGAGTAAGGGGCGGTTTTGTCTCATATACCACCATGGTTCTCAAGGATGTCTGCAAATTCATTGGTCGATTTCATCGTGCATTGAAATCATGGAAATCTTCTCTTCCCTACCTCAGTTCACCGAAACCCACCTCAGTATAATCAAAGATCTCCAAATGGAAGAATCGCTAATAATACTTATTTATGTGATTCTGGTTCACTCTATTTTTCCCAGAGTAAAAATGGCCACCACCTGGTTGATATTTATGTGCCGAACATGGCCCGGTCTTGATCTTGATTATTGTGCAATTGTTGTTATCCCCATTGATAGAGGTGAGTTTTATCCTTCTTTCCTCTTTTAAAATTCGATTGAAAACTTCAGGCTACAAAAACTAAGCAGGACAAGGACTGCAAGTGAGAACCCGATAAAGATTAATGAGAGAAATTGAAGGTCTTTTTGTTTATGGTCTTGGGTGTAATATTCGCCGAATTTCTAGTCATTCACGTTTCCCGAGCACAAAAATGCAGGTTGACGTCGATGGTAGTCCACGAGGTTGAAGAATGGGAGAAGGAAGATGCCAAAGGATCCTAAATATGGAGCAATGGATATTGATCTTGCTGAACTTGCTTCGTAAAACGAAAACGAAAAAGAAAAAACCACAAAAAGTGGTTTACACTTTTTCGCTTTTGTTTTTTGAAAAATAGAGGAAAGTTGTTTATTTAAACAAATTTACCGAACGCGTGTTGTTTTGTTTTTTTTGGAAAATAAAACGAAAAACCGGAAACGACAGCTTTGCCGAACATCACCTAACTCCCTAAGAGTAGGATGATTTTATTTTACCATTTACAAAAAATCAAAAGTTTTTTTTTACCACCTAAAAACTAAAACTTATATTTTGTCACCTAAATAAAAATTAAAACTTATTTTTTATCACTAGAAAACGAAAAAATGGATAAAACCGTTATGTGGGGCTCACTACTCCAATTTTTTACACTCCCTTTACGATTTTCTTTAACTCTTTCACCCTCCTCCCTTTAATGTAATTGAATTTTGTCAAATTTGTGAATTAATAGGAGGAAAAATTATGTGAATTCATGTAAGAGAATGAAGCATGGGAAGAGAAGTGAGTTAACTACATGAAATCGTGAAAGAAAAGAAAATATCAGAAATATTGTCGTTACGTTATTGTGGGCCTCCACATGCATAACTGTTTCATCTATTTTTCCATTTTCAGGCGGTAAAAAACAAGTTTGATTTTTGTATTAGGTGTAGTTTTTTAGGTGGTAAAAAATAATTTTTTCTTAAGATTATTTCAGATAAAATAGTCAAGATAGGTTTAAATAAGTTCATATAAATTAGTTTCAAACAGAATAAGTTAAACTAAACAAAGACTAATTCCAAGTTTTGTATGCCCTTTTATCGAAAATTGCGGCGGTAGTAATGGCGTCGACATGGACCCTTGTGGAGTCGTCGAGCTTGCCTTCGTCCTTTTCTGTGGACCTACAGATGACTCATTGGCTTGGCTTGATGACGAAGGCGGTGGTAACAGTGACTTGGCTTGAGGGCGACGATGGTGGCAACAAGATTGGTGAGGTGCGTGTGGTGAAAGTTGGTTTGTGTGGTGGAGGGGGGAACAAAGGGTGACACATGTAGTGGTGGTGGTCGCCGGTGGCAGGGGGTGAGGGTGGTGAATTGAAGTTAGATAGCGAAAGTTAAAGATTGGGGTTAGGTAGGTAGGTAGGTAGGTTGGGAGATAAGATTTATAGGGGTAAATTCGATGGTGGAGAATCTTTCTTTGATGGACTATTATAACTTCTACTAAGCTGGAGTGCAGTTTGAATGTCAAAAAAATGTCTTCAAAGTTCTATATGTTATGAAACGGATAGAATAAGAGTTTGCTATAATGATATAATGCTTCTTATTTCTCCGGTGCAAAACTAACCCAAACTTTACATGTATTTATAGTAGCAATATTACTGTACTTACTTTTACATAAGTAAAAAATGTATCAAGTATAGGGTTATAGGTGTAGAGAAAATCACCCATACATTTAATGCTTTTTGTCTTCAATTTCCTAGTTTCAAACTAAGTGGGTGGACATTCACCGTATTGTTCACAACACTCCCCCTTCAATGTCCATTCTTAACGGGGTACCAGTTGTCTCATTAAAAAATCTTGCTTGGTAAAATCCCGTGGGATAAAGACCATGGCTAGGGAAAAAGAGTACAACTTTTGTGATTATATGCTTTCGTATACTGCCTCATTAAAAACCTTGTCAGGAAAAAACCTAGTGGGACAAAAACCTGATCGAAGGGAAAAAGAGCACAGTGCATATAATACTCCCCCTCAATTTAATATAGCTCACGAAGACGACACATTCCAATTTTATGTACCAACTGCTCAAACCTCTTTGAAGGAAGAGATTTGGTAAACAAATCTGCAAAATTGTCACATAATTGAGTCTGTTGGATGTTTATCTTTCCTTCTTTCTGAAGATTGCGTGTGAAGAAAAATTAACTTTTGGGATATGTATTTTGTTCGATCACCTTTGATGCACCCTTCAGTTACTTGTGCGATGCATGCAGTATTGTCTTAGTAGATGATGGTAGGATTTTCTGTTATTGAGTTCATTGATGAACGAAATTTATGTCGCTCTTAGGCTAGAATTTATTTCATTTTATTGGAATTTTTATTCTTATTTTTACTTATTTTTTTATCATTTTTAGTTCGTTTGTCGCATTTTTGCATTAATTGTAACATTTTCTCGTCTTGCGCATATTTTAGTCGTTTTCGCTCTAAACGTGTATTTTATGCTCAATTTTATTGCGTAGCGTCATTTTGGAGTATTACATGTTAAATAATGTGATTATATGATTAGACGATGATTAATATGCTTTACAATTTGTTAAAATGTTAAAAGATTTAATAAATGTGCTTTACGATTTTGTCACGTGCTATGCGATTTATTGATTGGATGTACGATGTTGTATGCGTGCAACGACGATATCATTTTGTGCTATACGATACTTGGCGATGGGAAGCGATAAAGCAAAGGATCAACAACCCCGACCATAGGAGAAATTAAAGCAAGCGATGATGCATTCACAAGGCTAAACGATGCTTGACGATGGGAATTTTGCAAGCCCACAAGGCAAGCAAAGCTGCTGACCAGCAGCTATGTAACATCATTGCACGAGCATGACGACGCTAAACCATAGACACGAGCAGCAAGCCATCATATCAAGGCTTGCCGCACACAACAACAAGTTCAAGCAGCAACTACATGATTTATCCTATCATTGCTAGTGCATTTACTGTTATCGTTCATGAAACTACCGTCATTGTGTGCACCACAACAACAACAATCAAGACAACAACATAGCCAACCCACGAGATACCAAGACTGCAACTACATAACACCGAGCAGCTACCAAGCAACGAGCACGACAGCAGCCCAGGCGATGCTTACTGTCAACGCTGATTCTTTTACTGTGAGCAGCGATTCTTGCAGTAGTAGGGGCGATTAAGAGCAGAAACATTAGGATAGTTTAGGATATGTTGGGATTAGATTTTAGACTTTAATTCTCTAGATTAAACACTTTGATTTTCTATTTTGTTCTTGATTTTCGTAGCAAGTTCAAGCACTTCTCAGATTTGTTCTTCAAGGTTCTTCATATTTTGAATTTCAATTTCAAGCTTCATTGGTATAATTCTTCTACTCTTATTTTTAATTACTTCTTTGATTCTTTAATTTTCTGATTAGTTTAGTTTATACTTTGATTTCGTTGATTGATTTTGGATTAATCTTGTAGATTGAATTTTGGTGAATTTTGGGGTTTATTTTTCATGTTTGATTTTAATTTTTGAATTAGTTTAGTTAATGAAATTAGAATCATGATTAGGTTTTGTTTTAGTTTAATCCTAGTTCTAATCATGCTTATAGTGTAGTCATAATCTAGAGATTAGGTTTGAAGGTTTGGATGTAGAATTGGGGATTTTGGAGAATAATTATGGTTGTTTTTGTGATTAAATTGATTAAATGATGTTTGATTCCTATGTCTAGTTTGTTTAGGATTAGCTAACTTAAATTTCTTCTAGAATGTTGGAGTGTTTGGCTTCGAATTGGCGCGAAAGCGTGATTCGTGTCATGCATTACTTTGTCTTGTTGGTTCTTGAGTTCCTCTTCAAGTCTTGATTGTAGGGAAATCTAGATTAGGATTAGTTGAGAAGTGCTTAAAACCGAAAGGTATTCGAAGCCATATATTGTTCAATGCATTCATTCATTTAATCGTTGCATGTTATGAGCATTTAGGATCTCCAGAACTCCCAATTTGAATTCCTTTGCCAATTCCTGAAATCTCTAGAGTTTCTTTTACTTGTGCGTACTTCATATACTTTGATTTTAATTATCTTTATGCATACATACATACTTTTTCCATTTAAGCTAGCTTGTGAATACAATTAGCTTGAAAAATCAAAGCATCAATTCTCTTGGGACGATCCTTATGCTTGTCGCTATAGTCAATATAGTTGGTTCATTTAGGAATTTATAAATTTTGTTTGATTTAGTGGTATTCGTCAACGACGCAAAAATCGCGTGTCATTCATTCCACATCCTTCTTGTATGTTACTGATCATTTACCTGAGCCATACACATTCTCGTCCAGCTTCGTAAAGAGCAATCAATTCCGCATGGTTTGATGATGTAGCAGTTAATGTTTTTTTCTTTGATTTTCAGGATATTGCAGTACCTCCATAAGTGAACAAATATACAGTTTGTGACTTGGCCTTTTGTGGATCCGATAAGTATCCAACATCTGCATATCCAATGAGGGTGGCATCTTTTCTTGACTGATAGAGTAGACCACGATCCGGTTTTCCTTGTAGATAACGGAATTGTTAGGTTATGATACATATGACAATTCATAAATCATGCGGAAAAACCATAAAGCCAGGAAAACATATTATTTACACATAATCATTTAGCATAGTTTAGATGCATACTCTTTGTTGCGTGCCTTCCCTAGCTGCGCCCGAACCGAACAAGAACAAGTCTTTAGGACTCCAAGTGTCGTCCCTCCGTAGATAGTCCACAACACGTCCGGATCCGCCTTAAGATTGACCAACTAGAATCGCCCTTAAGGTACTAAAGATTTTCGGCACTCTTAGGTAAGAAATGTGTCTTAATTTTCTCTCAAAAACTCACTTTGAATACTTGAATTATTCTCTAAAATATGTGACCCTAGGCACTTATTTATAGAGTTATGGAAAGGGTTTTGGAATCCTATTAGGATACTAATTTATTTAATTATAACCCTACTAGGACTCTAATTAAATAATCATTATCTAATAGTTTTAGGATTTAATCACACTTTGAATCCTGATTGCTTCAGGATTCCCGCACAAGCAATGCACGAGCACCGTACACCCGCGCAAGCCTTGCGGCCCACGCTAGGCGCACAGCGCTCGGCCCACTGCTGTGCTCCGCGCGCGCGCCCAAGGCCTTGGCTGGGCCTGGCCTTGCGCTGGGCCTGGTCGAGGCTTGGCGTGCGCTGGTGTGCGTTGGCTCGCTGGGCGACGGCCTGGCTTCGTGCTGGGCCTTCGTCTAGCGGGCCTCGTCCGATGCTAATTCGTAAGATACGCTTCCGATTAAATTCCCGATTCCGGAATTCATTTCCGATACGAACAATATTTAATATTTCCGATTCCGGAATTAATTTCCGTTTCGAACAAATATTTAATATTTCCGTTTCCGGAATTATTTTCCGATTCCGATAATATTTCCGATTCTGACAATATTTCCGTTTCCGGCAATATTTCCGATTCTGGCAATATTTCCATTTCCGATAATATTTTCCGATACGTACCATGTTTCCGTTTCCGGCAACATCTACGACTTGGATAATATTTATATTTCCGATACGATCCATATTTCCGTTTCCGGCAATATCATCGTTTCCGGGGTATTCATTTCTTGCCTGTGACGATCTCAGCTCCCACTGAAACCAAGATCCGTCGATTCCGAATATCCATAAATGGAGTATCTAATGCCATTAAATACTTGATCCGTTTACGTACTATTTGTGTGACCCTACGGGTTCAGTCAAGAGTAAGCTGTGGATTAATATCATTAATTCCACTTGAACTGAAGCGGCCTCTAGCTAGGCATTCAGCTCACTTGATCTCACTGAATTATTAACTTGTTAATTAATACTGAACCGCATTTATTAGACTTAACATAGAATGCATACTTGGACCAAGGGCATTATTTCCTTCAGTCTCCCACTTGTCCTTAGGGACAAGTGTGCATTTCCTAATTCCTTTGTCGCTCGATGCTTGCTCTTGAACATAAGGTAAGAGTTGTCATCCTTATTATGTCCAGAGGTGTTCCTCGGTTTCAGAGTTCAACTGATCAAATAAAAAGATAATCATAGCCTATGATTCATCCGAGCACGGCCATGCATTTCACAGTTTCTAGCTCTCCGAGTGGCCTTGTACAACTTTTAAGCATCTCATCCCGATTTATGGGAGGACAATCCCAATCTTGCGATCTTGAGATTAGACTTCGTTTGATAGGTGATTACCTGAGCGTTGCCTTTATAGCCTCCTTTTACGGTGCGACGGTTGGTCAACGTCAAAGCAACCAGTTCTCAAACAAGTAATCTCAAATCACTCAGGTATTGAGGATTTAGTGTCTAATAATTTTAATGAAATTTACTTATGACAGATTTTCATCTCTTACAGTAAAGTTTCATAGGTCTTGTCCGATACTAGTCTTCCCAAAGTAAGTATCTATGCAAATGATTATGACATTGCCATGTCCACATAGTTCAAGAAACAGAACTACTAGTCATCTTGCATTCTAATCGTCTAACGTTTTCTATGCGTCCAATTTTATAGAAAACTCCGACTAGGGACCATTTTCAACCTTTGACATTCAAGTTCACTTGATAGACATTTCTTAGTCACAGGACTGGTCCTGACAGTCTATCTTGAATATATCGTCAAATTGTAGGGACTCATCATTTAATACTAAACCAAGATTAAATGGAATATGAAAATACATTTCATATATGATAAATGTTCAACCCCATTGTTTTACAACCATGGGCCTCAAACCCATCTTTAAAACAGTTCATGGAATTCAAAGCTATGCTTGATTTTCAGTGCTACAACGTGAGTGTTGCTTCTCACTTGTTGCATAGGTTTAGTTATCATACTTTGCCAATCTTAATATCATTTTCATCGAATGTTCTTCGAGATATGATGATAAGATCTTTTCGAGTTTGTTTATTATGTGATCTAGTCTTTCTTACTTTGATGGTGGTTTTACTCATTTTGCAATGAAGAACCATTAAGTTAGCAGACGTTTTTCTTGCTTCAAGAGTGGTTCTACGCATTTTTCAATGAAGAACCATCAAGCCAGCAGATAGGTGATCTACCCAAGTTCAGTGAAGAACTTTAAACAACCCTGTTTTATTGCTTCTTAGGCAATAATTACTTTTACTTCAACTGTATAGGTTGCTAGTGATGCTTTGTTTGGATTTACCTATCCAAGCAGTTTATAGATATGTGGAAGACTCTCCAACTATATCTTAGAACATAGAAATTATTATTTTAATTTCCCACGCAACAACTCATGGTCTCCAACCCATGTTGCCATTTTCAAAACACGATGCTCTATAGCTCGTCCTTATCAATGGTTAACTCCAAAGGGTCTTGCTTGATCCTTTGCCAGTGTTTATGCGTGTAGCATCAATATTTAGCATATCTTTGTTTCCTTGAATCAAGAACTATTCCTATGTACCTTTTCAAGTATCATAAGTATTCTTGATCTCAATCTAGTTGATCTTCACTTAGATCAATAGAGATTGGTATATGTTCGTCATGCCTAAAGTCATACGATACGTTTTTGGCGATCCTCATATTATATCATACATGATAAATTCTTTTGCAGAATAATTCCCAATTGAATTCTATTCATGTAACTTTAGCTCATCTAGTTTCAGTAGATACTAAATCCAGCTAAATTCTTTGACATATAATATAGGTTAAGAATCTTACTTAGATCCTTGGATGTTTAACTTAGTAAATGCTTATACATAGTTCAAACATTCTTTACTTAGATTTATTCACATGGGTCGAATATCTCCAATGGAGTTATTCGTGTTTGATTTAGTAAATGCCATTACTTAATCTAAAACATTAATATAAGATCTTTGTAAATAGATCTTAATACCCAGTATGCACTAAGTTTCGCCTTGGTCCAACATTGATGAATAATTTCAAACCTAAGTTATTAGCATTTGAATGTTATTTCACAATAGAGAGATATGTGTCTGATACACATAGGACCAATTAAGTTTTATGTACTCCCACTAAACTTCTTATATATCTATAAGAATCATGTACATTTTATGAAACTAAAATACTTATTAGCTTCACTAAAATACATTTCTAATTCCCAATTGCTTGCTTAAATCTGTACTTAGATTTCATAAGCTAGCTTTCTTTTTCAAGCATTTATTTGGATCCACAAATCCTATGACATACCATGTACATAGTTTATTCCAACATTTTATTGAGGAATTGTTTTGTCATCCAATTGCTATATGTACCGATATGCAATCATTGCTTGAATTATAGACTTGAGCATTACGATTATGCATGAGGTTTCAACACAATCCATGCCATGAATTTGCTTGTAACCTTTTAGCAACTAATCTAGCTTTGTGCGTGAACACAATTCCATGTTTGATGGTTTTTATCCTTAAAACAAACTTGCAACCAATAGGTGTGAAACTATTCTTGCAAATCAACAAAATTTCAATTTTGTCATCAAAACATTGAGTATGTTTTATGGCCTCTAACCATTTAAACATATAGTCTATATATGGCCTCTAACCATTTTAGGGAATCTATATTTCGTCATAGCTTTCTTACAAGTCACAAACTCATTAATCTATATGATAATAGTTTGACTGCAAGTTGTAGGTTTCTTCACTATTTAATAGAAGAATCTCATAGTTTCATTGACCTGATCTCTATGTTTCTTCACTATCTAATAGAAGAATCTCATAGTTTCAGTGACTTGAATTCTATGCCTACTTGGGTATAGAACATCAAACAATAGAATATCAATAGCCACTTGAAAGTCCTTTGAATATTCTGTTCTCCTTGAAGCACTTGTAAAGTCTTCTAAGAGATGTCTATTCTTTAAAGCCACTTGTAAAGTCCTTACAGAATATGTTCGGATTTTCTGAAGCACTTCGAAAAGCCTCCGGAATGTCCGTTTATGTTTGTTGTTTGCCTCGAAGACTTTCGAGGTCTATTTTCTCCCACTTGTCATTTTGGAAACGAATCTCCAAAAGGACATCATTTCGAGCAAACAAACATTATGTTCTCAAAAATTCGTGGTAGAAACAATACCCTTGTGTCTCATTTGAATAAATCATAATGAAACATATATCTAGACTTGGGCCTTAGTTTGTTGAATAACAAACACTAAGCTCCCACTGAGTTTAGCAACTCTTTAGATATATTTAATTGAAAAGATATCCTGAAATTACTTTTCAATAGCTTTGACGAATTTGGTTTAGTTTGGTGGTAGTTGAGCATTTTGTTTTAGAAATTATAGGAAAAGTTTTTATGATTCATCATTAATCGAATCAAGTACCAATTGACTTCGATTATTCCAACTAAGATATGCCATATCTTATGGACCTAGATTGTGAAATTACAACACACAATCATTGATGATCATATTTGGTCTCAAGTAATCATCAACATGATCTAACCTAGATCTTTATGATTTCTTGCCAAGTGGATTTTATACTTCTGAATCTTTGAACTAGCCAAACAGATTCAACTTATATCACATTTGAGTAAATAAACCTATATTCACTCAAATCTGTGTGAAATAATAAAGTCATAAAACCTTTCTTTAGCTTTGAACTCTATTGTCTAGGCGTTCTAACAATACTTCATATCTTTTGTTACTTTCAACAAGTAAGACTAGTTGTCTTAAAATGATCTAGAAATCAATCAATTTTCAAAAGTCCATCAAAATAGAGCTTATGAATGTTAACTTGTTGATATGGTCTAAGCAACAATGCCAAAGATTAGTGGAACTCAAATCAAGGGGTTGATTTGAACCTAGTAAAGTTTTTATTGTTAAAGAGTTGTTTGTTTTAATCAAGCATATTGACTGAACCCGTAATTGACCATTTCACTCAAATAAACAAACAAACATTGTTTTTGTTTTTCTTGAATGTGAGTCTTTCTGTGTTTGAAAACAGAAATTTAGGTATGTTGATTATGGAACAAAATAGCCATTAAGTTCCAGCCTTTGAAAGGACTCAAAACAAACTAGATGACCCTACAACTAATGTAGCATTGCCATGCTTCATTTCCCACTTGTAGGTCATTAGTGTAGCCTAGCTTCCATTGTTTGAGTTATTACCGAAGTAAGAACCTCAAGCGGTATATGATACCAAGGAAGTTTGATTGCTAGGTCACTTCTCTTTAAACATAAACTTATAGGTAGAAACGGAATCGTAAATTCCTTTCGTTTGTTCCTTGTTTTCCTATTTCTTGTACCTTTTCTTATAGTCTTAAGAATTGAATTCTTTAGTGTTGACTTTTATACTTTGTTAGACATGTCCAATGTCACTCCAACAAGGTTCTTACCATTTAATTTATGTTGAATATTTTGCTTCAACTAGATGATCTTACCAGAAGCTTGTAAAGTTCTCTAAGCATCGATCTATTCGAATGTCTAGGGACTAGACTCATTCGAGAATTAAATGGACAAAGATATTAGGTTGTTAACCATTGGTAAAGCTGAGCGTTTAAGCTCAATGCTTTATGATCTCAAAACTACATTGTATTTTGAATTCACAAGCACCAATCGGTTTTCCATTCGACTTTGATACTCGAAAACAACCATAAAAGTCGCTAAAAGAAACATACATTTTAAATCGCTCATTTTCTCTCATTTCCGTGAATCGTTCTTGAATTCACTACCAATCGAGGAAATTTACTGTTACCTTTCTAAAAGGATTTATTGCAGTGCAAGATATTTAATTATAAACAATAATTAAAACATTCATTGAAGCATGCAAAGTCTAAACATTTATCATGAATAATAACTTGAAATTAAAGCAATCATGCAATTCAAACAAGTTATTACCATTTTATTCGAATTTATTGTTCCGGCAGGTGTGAATAAAATGATTCCAAGACCCTAAAACCATCGAAGAATTAAGCACAGTTTGTCGACTCAATTCTAAAACATTTTAGGTAAGCAAAAGCCTTTTGCTAATAGTCTAGAAACTATTCTTGGTTGATAGGCACGTCTAAGAACTTATTAGGTAAACCTATCGATTTTGCCACGACATAAAAGGACTCCTTACTTATATCGTTGAGTTTCACCAAAACTAACATGTACTCACAATTATTTGTGTACCTTGCCCCTTTAGGACCAATAAGTAACACCTCGCTGAGCGAAAACTATTACTAGATTGATGTAAAGGATATCCAAGCAAGTGTATATTTTGGCATGGCACCTTTTAACTCAATTTTTAAGTTTGGAACTTAAGGCTCTTACTATGTTGGTTAGATTTTAAGTGAACTAAAATCCTTAATCATGCAACATAATCAAGCTTTTGATCTCATGCATTTTAAGACATATTTAAAAGCAATAAATAACTTAAAACATGCATAAGATAAATGTGATCTAGTATGGCCCGACTTCATCTTGAAGTTTTAACTTCAAAGTCCGTCTTGAAAATCTCTGTGGGAGGCACCATTTTCTTCAAATAGGATAAGCTATAATTAAAACTAATTACAACTATTTGATGGTACGCAGACCATATTTGAATTGAAAAACAATCTTTGGTACTTTAGACCAATTACATTCAAATTAATGGTACGCAGACCATATTTTCTATCCTATTTGGGCCATACTAGTCACTTCATAACCTGCAAAACAGTACATATACAATATATACCATTCACCCATTCATTATCATGAATGGCCCACATAGCTGGTTAGTAAAACACATTATGCATCACGTAAACATTTGCAGCAATTAATCAAGGGCACCAATAATCTACCAATTATTCAGTCCTTATTAATTCTAATCAAGTTGTTTTAACCTTAAGGATTTGTAGACCTAATCAAGAGTTTATGACTAAACGGGCTCCCACTTAAACCAATAAATTCATATGCTTTACTAATTTTAAACATAAAAATATATTTCTAGTCTAACCGGAAACATACAAATTTAATTAAAATTTAAAGCTCATATGAATTTATAATTGAATCCAAAAAGTTTAATTTAATTTCAGTCGTATTTAAATTAATTCATGATTTTAATTTTAGTAAAATAATTAGAATAAATAAAATTTATTATAATTACAATATTCAAAATTAAAATCCAAGAAAATAATTTAAATTATTAATTTTAAAATTAATTAAAATTACGTAAACTGAAAATTTCAAATTAAACATTCAAAACGATCTAATCGCAACGCAAACACCCTACGCATCGCACGCCCATGGGCCACACGCACACAGCCATCGCTGGCCATGTGCGCGCAGCCCATGCGCTCGTCGCATAGCTGCTGCATCTTCCCATCGCAAGCCATCGCACAAGTGGTGCTCGCTGCGCGCGCGCCAGCGCTCGATGCACGCGAGCCATCGCTCGCTGTGCGCGCTCGCCAGCGCTCGCTGCGCGCGCTCCAGCGCTCGATGCACGCAAGCCATCGCTCGCTGTGCACGAGCCATCGCTCGCTGTGCGCGAGCAATTGCTCGCTGCGCGCGATCGACGCTGGGCGCAGCACTCGTGGCACGCGAGCTTGCGCTCGCTGCGCGCGAGGCTGCGCGCGTTTGCGCGAGGCAGTGCGCGTTGTGGCGCAGCTCGCTTGCTGCCCACACGCGACTGCCGTGCCTTGCCTTCGCCCATGCCCATTCGTCCATAGCTCGTGGCTCACGACACAAGGCAGGGCTGCTGCCTTGTGCTCGTGCACCATGCCCCTGCTCATTGCATTCGTGCCGCACGGGCGACGAGCTCCCTTGCTCGTCGACGCATGCCCGCACTATACAACACCCCTTAAGGGTAACACGAAGCGTCCATTGCTTTGTGCGTGCAAGTTATATGAACGAATCGCATAAAAAATTTAAAATTTATATTTAAAATTAATGCCGAATTGACACAAAAATCACTCGATTTGGATGAGTAACGAAGAAACTGCCGAAAAACTGCGTACGTATAATTAAATAAACGCAATTTGCAATTAATTAACAATTACGAAAATTAATCACCCCTTTTAATTCATGCAAATTTGTAATATTTAACCATGTTCATGCAATTTAGATTATGAAAATAATAAGGGGCTCGTGATACCACTGTTAGGTTATGATACATATGACAATTCATAAATCATGCGGAAAAACCATAAAGCCAGGAAAACATATTATTTACACATAATCATTTAGCATAGTTTAGATGCATACTCTTTGTTGCGTGCCTTCCCTAGCTGCGCCCGAACCGAACAAGAACAAGTCTTTAGGACTCCAAGTGTCGTCCCTCCGTAGATAGTCCACAACACGTCCGGATCCGCCTTAAGATTGACCAACTAGAATCGCCCTTAAGGTACTAAAGATTTTCGGCACTCTTAGGTAAGAAATGTGTCTTAATTTTCTCTCAAAAACTCACTTTGAATACTTGAATTATTCTCTAAAATATGTGACCCTAGGCACTTATTTATAGAGTTATGGAAAGGGTTTTGGAATCCTATTAGGATACTAATTTATTTAATTATAACCCTACTAGGACTCTAATTAAATAATCATTATCTAATAGTTTTAGGATTTAATCACACTTTGAATCCTGATTGCTTCAGGATTCCCGCACAAGCAATGCACGAGCACCGTACACCCGCGCAAGCCTTGCGGCCCACGCTAGGCGCACAGCGCTCGGCCCACTGCTGTGCTCCGCGCGCGCGCCCAAGGCCTTGGCTGGGCCTGGCCTTGCGCTGGGCCTGGTCGAGGCTTGGCGTGCGCTGGTGTGCGTTGGCTCGCTGGGCGACGGCCTGGCTTCGTGCTGGGCCTTCGTCTAGCGGGCCTCGTCCGATGCTAATTCGTACGATACGCTTCCGATTAAATTCCCGATTCCGGAATTCATTTCCGATACGAACAATATTTAATATTTCCGATTCCGGAATTAATTTCCGTTTCGAACAAATATTTAATATTTCCGTTTCCGGAATTATTTTCCGATTCCGATAATATTTCCGATTCTGACAATATTTCCGTTTCCGGCAATATTTCCGATTCTGGCAATATTTCCATTTCCGATAATATTTTCCGATACGTACCATGTTTCCGTTTCCGGCAACATCTACGACTTGGATAATATTTATATTTCCGATACGATCCATATTTCCGTTTCCGGCAATATCATCGTTTCCGGAGTATTCATTTCTTGCCTGTGACGATCTCAGCTCCCACTGAAACCAAGATCCGTCGATTCCGAATATCCATAGATGGAGTATCTAATGCCATTAAATACTTGATCCGTTTACGTACTATTTGTGTGACCCTACGGGTTCAGTCAAGAGTAAGCTGTGGATTAATATCATTAATTCCACTTGAACTGAAGCGGCCTCTAGCTAGGCATTCAGCTCACTTGATCTCACTGAATTATTAACTTGTTAATTAATACTGAACCGCATTTATTAGACTTAACATAGAATGCATACTTGGACCAAGGGCATTATTTCCTTCAGGAATAAATGCCTTATTCCATTCCAGTGTCTCTTTGTTGGGGAATTGCTATACATGGCTAACAAGTTCATAGAGAAAGAAATATCGGGTCTAGTATTGTTAGCTAAATACATTAAAGAGCCAATTGCACTTAGATATGGTACTCCAGGACCAAGAACTTTTTCATTTTCATCTCAAGGTCTGAATGGATCATCTTTCATATTCAAAGATCGAACGACCATAGGGGAATTCATTGGATGTGTTTTGTCCATGTAAAAGAGTTTCAGAACCCTTTATGTGTAATTTGATTGATGGACAAAAATTCCCTCTTTCAAGTGCTCAAGACAAAATCTGGTTTTTCCAAGATCTTTCATCTCAAATTATTTCATCAAGTATTTTGCAGTTTGATCAAGCTCTCTTGGAGTTCCAATGATATTTAGATCATCCACATATACTACAATGATAGCGAATCCTGACTGAGATCGCTTAATGAAAACACAAGGAATGATTTGGTTGTTTTTGAATCCTTCTTTCATAAGGTATTCACTAAGACGATTATATATACCACATCCTTCCAGATTTTTAGCCCATAAAGTGACCTTCTCAGCTTTATAGAAAACATTTCTTTAGGCTTGTGGTTTTCTGGTAATTTTAGTCCTTTAGAAACTTTCATATAAATGTCTGCGTCAAGTGACCCATATAGATATGCGGCCACAACGTCCATTAATCGCATTTGCAGTTCTTTCGAAACTGTCAAGCTTACTAGAAATCTTAGAGTAGTTGCATAAACTATTGGAGAATATGTCTCCTTATAATCAATCCCTAGTATTTGAGAAAAACCTTGGGCAACTAGCCTTGACTTGCCTTGTATCTTGTAACCTTATTGTTCTCATTTATTTTTCTCACAAATACCCATTTGTGTCCGAAAGGTTTTACACCCTTTGGTGTACGTAGTGGATAGTTTCCCCAAAATATCTCATTTTTCAAGGGATTTCAATTCTGCAGGAATTGCCTCATTCCACTTTGGCCAATCATGTCTGTAACGGCATTCATCCACTGTTTTTGGTTCAGGGCCATCATTATCAGATATCAATTCAATTTCAATGGAGTAAGCAAATATTTGATCTATGATAACGTTTTTCCGATTATAATGTTTCTTGGTTGAAACATAGTTCATTGACATTTCATCGTTATCGACTTCTTTATGATGTTCTTCCTCCTCTTTAGGAGGATCATCTTTATTTATATTTTCCTCTTCATTTGGTCTTTCATGATCTTCTTTTGGAGGATCAATATTGATTTCATTTATTACTCCATCAGGCCTCTTTACTTTTCTTGGCTTAGAATCTTTTGAACCAAATGGCCGTCCACGTTTTCGTCGTGCCATATACTCATTTTCAATGGCCTTATTATCAGTGGGAATTTCAATGCGTGCAGGTGCATTCTCTGCTGGTATATGTGACTTTGTCACCTTCTTTGTATCCGTGAATGCATCAGGCAATTGATTTGCAACACTTTATAAATGAACAATTTTCTTGACTTCTTGTTCACATGAATTTGTTCGTGGATCAAATATTGACAATCGTGTTGCATTACATATGATTTCAATCTCCTTTTTTCGTGGGTCGACTTTCTCTCCCCCTAAGGCTGGGAATACCGGCTCATTAAAATGACAATCAGCAAACCTTGCTTTAAATAAATCACCATTCATTGGCTCAAGGTATCTAATTATGGAGGGGGAATCATACCCAACATAATTCTCAGCCTTCTTTATGAACCCATTTTTGTGCGTTGGGGTGGAGCAACTGGAACATACACGACACAACCAAATATTTTTAGATGTGAGACATTTGGTTCTCGACCATATACCAGCTGTAGTGGTGAGAACTCATGATAAGTTGTCGGTCTCAATCTTATTAACACTGCCGCATGTAAAATAGCATGGCCCTAAGCATATGAAGATAATTTTGATCGCATTAACAATGGTCTTGCAATCAATTGAAGTCTCTTGATCAGTGACTCAGCGAGACCATTAATTTTGTGTATTCACATGAGCCACTGGATGTTCAACAACAATTCCAATCGACGGATGTAAATTCCCCAGCATTGTTGAGTCTTATTTTTTTTATTGTATGGTATGAGAATTGAGTTCTTAATTTGATAATCTTAGCAAGTAGAATTGCAAATGCAACATTTCTACTCGACAAGATATCACATGTGACCATCGTGTTGAAGCATCGATCAATACCATAAAATACCAAAATGGTCCACTTGCAGGATTAATTGGCCCACAAATATCTCCCTGAATTCTTTCTAAAAATGATGGAGATTCAGTTGCAATTTTATTTTTAGATGGCCTTATAATCAATTTTCCAAGCGAGCATGCAGAGCATGTCAATTCATTTGATCGGGGTATTTTAACATTCCTTATTGAATGCTCGATTGAATTTTCTATAATCTTGTACATCGTTCCTTTTCCAGGATGACCCAAACAGTCATGCCATAATGTGAGAAAATTCTTATCATCTAACTTCTTGTTAGATATCATATTTATTTCAATTGGCCTTATATATATACGATATAGCCCTGGAGAATATGCTGGAAATTTCTCATAAATATGTTTCTTGCCACATTTTTCTGCCGTGAGGCATAAATATTCTTTTTGATCCACTGTCATTGTTTCTAAATGATAGTCATTTTGACGCACATCTTTAAAACTTAAGAGATTTCTTCGAGATTTACTTGAATATAAAGCGTCATTAATAATCAATTTTGTTTCATTTGTGAGCACAATGCAAGATTTTCCAAATCCTTCTATTAGCGTTGCTGTTCCAGAAGTGGTATTGACATTTGTTTGGAACATTGTCAGTTTTGAAAAAAACTTTCTATCTTTTAAGATAGTATGCGTTGTTGCACTGTCCAGAAGGCATTGGTATTGAGAAACAACTTCAGGTAGATTCATATCTTCATAAATAAATATGCAATTAATTTATAGAATGATGATAATAAATACTTTATTGATGAAAATTTAAAAGTTCATAACAAGGTAATTGGAAAGTACATAAGAAAAACATATAAGAACAATACGTGACATAATTTTTAGATGGGGTATCTATATGTTACTATTATCCCCAAATATCAAATCATTGCCATTGTTAGTGTTATCCATGAAGAAATCAGACACATCAAAGCTTGGCCCTGAGGAATTTTTCTCATTTACATAGTTTGCCTCTGCAACTTTTCCTTTACCTTTTATGGAGGCTTGGTACAAATCTACCAAATGTTTGGAAGTACGACATGTTTTTCCCCAATGGAAAGTCATGGCACATCTAAAGCATGTGTCCTTTTCTTTTGAAGGGGTCTGCTTTTGATTTCCTTGTTGATGCCCTTTGTCATTATTGTTTCTAGGGGCGAGATAACCCTTGCCAAGACCACGACCACGTCCACAGTGGTTTTCGCATTCTCTACCGCGATGGTTATACCTTCCACGTCCACCTTTATGAGCAACATTTGCCTTGGGTGGGTTTGTGCTTTTAACGACATTTGATTCATTCAATGCCATAGACCCTGTTGGTCTAAGGTTATGGTTCTTCAACAGAAGATCATTGTTTTGTTCAGCAACCAGCAATAGAAATCACCTCAAAATATTTCTTAAAGCCTCTCTCTCGGTATTGCTGTTGCAATACAATATTGTACGCATGAAATGTGGAAAGGGTTTTTCTATCATTTGATCTTCCGTGACCGCTTGATCACAGTATTTCAGTAATGATACAATTTTGAATAACATGGAGTTATATTCACTGACATATTTAAATGGAACCTCATAATGGTCCAGTCAAATTGAGCCTTTGGCAGGATCGGAGCACCCTTTTATGGTGTCCATATCTTTCTTTAAGGCTATCCCACATTTTTTTGGGATTTTCCACCAACAGATATTCAGTTTGCAGGCTGTCATGTAAATGATGCCTTATGAGTGAAGGAAATATGTCCTTCACCCAATGTGCATTAAGTCTAATACCAAGGTTCAGATTAATTGCGAACAATTAATTCAGTGAGATCAAGTGATTGGAACAGCTAGCTGGAGCAATGCTTCCATTCAGTGAGTTCTAATGGATATTGAACTCACAACTTACTCTTGACTGAACCTACAAGGTCACACCAATGACACGTAACAGATCACCGGATTAAATGAATCGGAAATTCATTTAATAGCTTTTCGGGAATTAGTTGGAAAACGTATTATACGATACGACCTTGCATCGTAATCGTAATCGTATATCGTATCGCGAATATTCGTAAGCTAGGCGAAACGAATAAATCGTATCGTACGACGGTGATTCATCGTATACGAAACGATAAATAATATATCGGAAATATATTAATCGCGGATATGGAAAGGGGCAACGCTGCCAGCCCAACGAGCCAAGGCGTGCAAGCGCGCAAGGCCCACTGGGCGTAGCAGCGAGCCAGCGTGCAAGGCCCAAGCCTTGGCTGGGCGCGCGCGCGCACGCGAGGTACAGCAGCAGCAGCGCACACAGCGCTGCCCAAGGCCCAGCGCCTGTGTGGCTGTGCGCGTGTGGGCTTGCACGGACGTGGCTGGCTGGCGCATGGCCTATGTGCCTTGGCCGGTTGATATTATAACCTAAGGGTTATAATATTATTCCAACTCACGTTTTCCAATAACCTAATGAAAAATCAGATTCTAACCTAAGGCAAGAGAAACCCTAAACTCTCTGTGCCTCCATTAGAATTGTTCTTCCCAAAAGCACAAACTCTTGATCGATTGTCTAAGCTACGATAATCAAGACGGATCTGATCGTGTCGGTGAACCAAGTAGAGGAACGACAAGTGGAGTTCTTTTTTCGTGTTCGTTGACGGATTATTGTGGAAAACACGCTTCGAATGTAAGTTTGCTTAATCTGTGCTTTATACATGTTTCCTGGCTTTGGGGATTGTTCTGCACATGTTATTATGTTTAACTGTATTCCCCTACAGTGGTATCATGAGCCTTATGTATTCAAAGCATGAATTAGCATGATTATTATTGTTTTTGCATTGTCGAAATTTTTGGAATTTTTGTTGATTTTTCGGAATTTTTTCGAATTATTGGATTAATTGCGAAATTGGCAGTTCCGAAATCAAAAATATTCGCTTTTTCGATTTTTAAAACCCTAATCTGATGGAAAACGATTTTCTAAGATCAACTCATGAGAATAGAATTGCGAAAACAGGCCTCGAAGTATCGGTTTTTGGGCGTTTTTGTTAATTTTTCATTAAAAATTAAAAGTGTCGGACAGTAATTCAATTAAAAGGTCGACCTAAACTACTCGGAATTGCTTGAAATTTTGACACAATGTTGATGGGTACATGCTTGATCTATGGTAATAATTTTAGATTTTTCCGATAAGTATAAACCCTAATTTTTCCTTTCCCCAATTCGTAAAATTTACAACCAATTCGTAAAATTTACAACCCTAATTGAATTTTAATTAATTTTGGTTTAATAATTCGGTTAATTGGGGAAGGGGGTATAATTTCATGGGTCAGTGTCTAATTTTAAAAATTATTGGATTAAAATTTTGATTGGTTTCGTTAATTTTAATCGCACTTAAACCAAATTATTAATAATCTGAAATTTAATTGTTTATGAACGATATAAAGTTTCGGATTTTATTAATTAAAAGTTCAAAATTTAAAGTTGATTCGATCGTTCTTGAAAGTTTGAATATTGTTAGCCCTTGATTTATTAATTTTACGAAATTGGATTGTCGTTAAAGTTTATTAAATCGTTAAAAATCGTTGTTTTTCGAAAATTAAGTCGTAATCTTTTTTTTGAAAAACAAAATTAATGCAAGTTCGTGAATTAAATTTAATTTTAATTAAGTTGGTCCGTTTTACGAACCAAAAACACGAACATGGGCATGATGGAAGTATGGCTCGTCGAGCCATACGAGGCCATTGTGCTCGCCAAGCCGTGCGACACGGGCAGCAGCAGCGATGCTGCGTGCCTCGTGCGCGCTAGGCAAGGAAGGGGAAGGCGAGGGCGCTTGCGGGGCTGCGACGAAGCAAGGGCAAGCCTTGCGACGTCCAGCACACTCGATGCACAACACACGCAACGCAGGGGCAACATGGCTGCGGGTACGCGGTGCGCATGCGGTGCGATGGGGCTGGGGCGCGCGGGCATTGCTCGTGTGCTCTTGGGCCTCACGCACGATGGGGCTGGGGGTGCGCGGGCAATGCTCGTGTGCTCTTGGGCTTCACGCAAGGCGGGGCTGGGCGCAAGCCTAGCCCGATTAGGCAATTGAACTTTTTTTAAAAAATCGTTTAATTCGTTGGGCTTCGTATATTTGCATTAATTTGGGCTAACGGGATATTTAATTTAATATTTTATTTGCTTGGGCCGGGCCGCGAGTTTTAATTTAATATTTCATAATTAATTATCCGGAATAATTATTGGTTTGAGTGGGAGCCACTAAATGAAATTAAACTGAAATAATTATTTTAATTATTTCGTAGGTCGCATTATTTTAATTAAGTTCAATTTTAATTAGAATAAAGTCTAAGGATTAATAATTTGGAAATTGATTAATCTTTTAGGACGCGTTTATGTGAACGTGAATTTTAATTAATTCACGTAAATACTTGCATATTAACATGGGCCATTCGTTTTAGCACACGAATGGATGAATGCGTAGAATATATATTTTATGCAATGCAGGTACTCCAAGTGACTAGTATGGACAATTTAGGATAGTTAAATACAGTCTGCGCACCGTTCTATCTTTGAATGTAAAGTTTTAAATATGGTCTGCGTACCATGGAAATTTTGATGTAATTTTATTATTTTCAAGTATTTCTAAGTTTAGAACTTTTTTTTTTGGCAAATAGAGATTATATTGATTTACCAAAAGAGACAAAAACACCAATTCCACACACCTCCTTACAACAGCAACAAAACAACAACAAAAACAACTAAAACAAGAGGAACTACTGTCTACAAGCTCAGAAAAGAATCCTGTTAGCAACCACCTTTGGAGTGTCCACCTTGCTAGAGAAAATTTGGGAGTTTTGCAACCAAATCCCATAAACAGTCTCAATGAAAGCCATAACATAGGTAGCATCAGTCTTCCTTGAGCTCCTACTCTTCTTAACTGCCAAATCCACTTCTTCATGCCACTGTAAACCACTTCTGTGAATTCCCATGTCATTCAGAACCAACTGCCAAACTTCAGAAGAATACTTGCAAGAGAAGAATAGATGATTCAGATCCTCATCATACTGCTGACACAGCTCACAAGTACTAACAACACTAGCCTATCTTTGGTAGCAAGCCTATTTTGGACTGCTAACCACACAACAAATGTACTCTTAGGGCTAGCCTTACTGTTACAGACCAATCTTTTCCAGGGCACCTGAACACCACTCTGATGCAGATGTTTGTAAGTTTTATGAATCTTGAATTTACCAGCTACCACAAACTGACTTCCATCCCCAACTTGCAGCAACAACTCCCTTTGATGCCAAATTTTCCTCATTGACCAAGTAAGACCATTAGGAACTGGCATGGTCCAGAAATCTCTCTGCTGTATATAGTAGGTATGCATCCATTTAACCCAGAGCCTATCCTGCTTCATAGATAAAGCCCTACAGTGTTTCAGCACAGCAGCCTTGTTCCAAGTAATGAGATCCTTCAAGTTCCAACCACCACAGGTCTTGGGAAGACAGAGATTTTCCCAAGCAACAGGAGCCTTCTTGGACCCAACTTCATTGCCTGTCCATAAGAAACTCCTACACAACCTCTGAATTTCTTTCATAACCTTTTTAGGCATCACAAAAATTTGGCACCAATACAGTTGGACACCAAACAAAACAGACTTGATAAGTTGCAGCCTACCAGCATAAGAGAGAAATCTAGCAGACCACCCTTTAATTCTTGTAACTGTTTTCTCAATGAGAGGTTTGCATTCATTGTAGCTTAGTTTCCTGGTTGTGAGGGGTACACCCAAATATCTAGTTGGAAAAGTACCTTTAGCAATCCCCAAGAGAGCAACTAACTGATCCCCCATCTGATCATTAACCCCTGCAAGATATACTTCACTTTTATGAAGATTAGCCTCCAACCCAGAAGCTCTTGAGAACTGAGTGAAAGCAGCAAATAAAGTTGACACAGAAGGGATATCAGCTCTAGAAAATAGCAGCAAATCATCTGCAAACATCATATGGGTTAAATCAACTCTCTTACATCTAGGATGAAACTTAAAGGCTTTGTTCTTGGTGAGCTCAGCTAAGCATCTTGACAGATACTCCATCCCTATAGCAAAAAGATAGGGAGACATTGGATCTCCTTGTCTTAAGCCTTTTTTTGCAGAAATAGGAGGAGAAGGGATGCCATTGATCAAAATAGAATATGAAACTGTATTCAAACATTGCATCACCCAACCAATGAATTTAGTTGGGCAGCCCAACTCAGCAAGCATACTTTGTAAGAAAGACCACTCCAAAGAATCATAAGCTTTCTTCATATCCACCTTCAACATACACCTAGGAGAAATATTCTTTCTGGTGTAACACTTTACCAGCTCACAAGCCAATAAGATATTATCTGAAATGTTCCTACCAGGAATGAAACCAGCTTGGGATGGACTGATAACATCACCAATCACCTTCTGCATTCTAGAAGTAATAATCTTAGAGACAATTTTATATACAACTGAACAGCAAGCAATGGGCCTGAAGTCTTTAATATTTAAAGCATTCTGCACTTTTGGAATGAGGGTAACAGAGGTGTTATTAACCTGTTTTGGCATAACTCCAGTAATAAAGAACTCCTGTACAGCCCTGTACACATCAGTTTTAACAACTCCCCAAGCCCTCAAAAAGAAAAGGCTATTAAAGCCATCCACTCCTGGAGCCTTATTAGGATCAATTCCTTTCAATGCAGCATCAATCTCACTTTCTGTAACAGGTTGAATCAAAGCATCAACATCATTAGGAGACAATTGTTTACCCTTCCTGACTATATTCACATCAATCCCAGTTAAGAAAGGAGCAGCAGTGCCAATCAACCCTTTATAAAACTGACAGATCTCACCCTTGATTTCATCCATAGTTGTTAGTTTTTTACCAGTACTGTCATACAACACATCTATGCTGTTTCTGGATTGCCTTTCCTTCATTGCACTAAAGAAGAATTTTGTATTAGAGTCACCAGCCTGCAACCATTGAATTCTGGATTTCTGTCTATAAGCAGATTCCTGCACATGAAGGAACTTTTTCAGCTTTTCAGTACACTCCTTCTCTTTCCCTTGTAACAATGCATATGTGAAGTTGTTAGCCAGCTGAGTTTGAACAAGACTCAACTTAGCTCTAATGTGTTCAATTCTTTCTTCCAACTTTGCAAATTCCTGCTGATGAAGTTGTTTAAGACCTTGTTTAATCACCTTAAGCTTAGCCCACACCTGAGCAAGCCCCTTCCCACTTCCATGAATATTAGTGTTCCACCCATCTTGGACAGTCTGCAAGAATTTAGGATGCTCTGCCATATAGTTGAAAAACTTAAATGCCCTTCCTCCTGTAGTAACATTGATATTGCAAGACAATATAAGAGGGGAATGGTCTGAAAGACCAGGATTCAGATAATCAACAATTGCATCAGTGAAAGTGAGGTGCCAACTTGCATTTCCTAATGCTCTGTCAATTCTAGAGCTAATTCTCATATCACCTTGCCCCTTATTACTCCAAGAATAGAAATGACCACAAGTTTTCAATTCAGCCAAAGCAGCAACATCAATACAATCTTCAAAATCTCTAGTTTCAGTGGCAGAAACAATACTACCATTAAGTCTGTCATCAGAGTTAAGAATGGAATTAAAATCACCCATAATCAGCCATGGTGTTGTAATCACAGAACTAAGAGCCCTCACATCATTCCAGAGAGATTTCCTAGTATCAATTGTATGCAAGCCATAAACTGGAGTGAAAAAAGCACTAAATTGCCCACTTTTTGCTGCAACAAAGGTGTGTATCATCTGCTCAGTTTTCTGCAGAATCTGCACTGTCACCACAGCATGTTTCCACCCTAGCCAAATTCTCCCCCTAGGTGAGTGTGAATAGTTGAAATCCCACTGCCATACAGAACCAAACTTCTTCAGTAGCTTATTACAGTTTCCCTCTTTTATTTTAGTTTCAATTAAAGCCACTACAACTACTTTATTCTCAACTAGGAACTCTTTATTTCCCCTATTTTGCTGGGGTCATTCATCCCCCTCACATTCCAAGTGCAAATATTCATGGTGGAATATGTGAAGGAGCCCCTATTTCACCACCATCTTCACCAGCATATCCAACCTGAGCCAAACCAGTGTTATGCACAGGACTGCTAGTCACCTTTCTTCTTAAGTTTAGAACTTTAAGTTAGCATTTGAACGAAGATTCAAGACGATGCCAAGCTAACAAGGAGGTGATGAAGATTGGATGCTTCAAGACAAGAATTTTTGGGCCATACTAGATCATCAATTATTTATGCAATTTAATATATATATATATATATATATATATATATATATATATATATATATATATATATATATATATATATATATATATATATATATATATATATATATATATGCGTGAATGTATGAATGTATGTATGCTTTGCATGAACAGGTTGTTTCCTATGAATCGATTAGTTTTAAGTTCACTAAATAATCGAACCAACATAGAAACAACTAGGTCCAAGTAATATTGAGTTTTAAAAATTGCCTTCCAAATCAACAATTATAAAAATCTAGGGATCTAAGATATATAGTAGGTTTACGCTAAAGCGAGGTGCTATTTTAGTTGACTTAGGTGGTAAGGCGTCCTAAAGGAGCACGTTGATTGTGGTTACAACTCAAACAACAATGGCATTAAGTTGTGGCAATGGGATAAATTATGGCATTAATTTATTAACCAAGAGTAATTTGGAGATTACTAGCAATAGGTTTTGCTTACCTAAAATCTTAAACTACTTAAGACATGCTAAAGCTGCTTAAGGATTTAGGACTTTTGGGGTCTTGGAATCGTTTCATTCATTTTGGACCATGTTTTTGCTTTTTGCATGAATGAAATGTTTTAAAAGCTTTAATGATTGCATGTTTTGCTTTTATTTCAAAGTTATTGAATTGTATGAATGGTTATTTATTGCAAATTCTTTTCGATTGTAGTAATAAAAAATGGCCGCAAACAATAACACTTTCAACTTGCGTTCAATTCTCGACAAAGAGAAGTTGAATGGCAACAATTTCCTCGACTGGCAAAGGAACTTACAAATAGTTCTTATGCATGAGGAAAAAGAATATGTCCTTGAGGAAGAGTTACCGGAAGAGGCTGGGCCGGAGGTAACTCAAGTTGCCCTTAATCGTTGGATTCAGGCCAACAGGGATGTCAAATGTGTGATGCTTGCATCCATGAGTCCTGAACTTCAGAAAACGTTCATTAACTCGGATGCTTACCAAATCATCGCGGAGTTGAAGAGCATGTTTCAGGACCAAGCCAGAATCAAAAGATTCGAGACTCAAAGGTTGATCCTTGAGACTAAGCTCAAGAAAGGAGAACCAGTGAGCCCACATGTTCTTAAAATGATTGGACTCTTTGAGAACATGAGAGCTCTAGATTCTGATGTCTCAAATGAAATGGCTATTGACATCATTCTCCATTCGCTTTATAATGGCTATGATCAGTTCAAGTTGAATTACAACATGAACAGCATGGAGAAATCTCTTACTGAGCTTCACGGTATGCTGAAAACCGCTGAAAATACGCTCAAGCAAGAGAATAAGCATGATATGCTTATGGTGCGTAAGGGCAAGAACTTCAAGAAATCAGGCAAGAACAAGGGCAAGAAGGGTAAGGGCAAGGCTTCGCCCTCATCCAAGTCCAATGGCGCCGGTTCTGGTAAACAGAAAAGGGCAAATCGTTCTCCTGCCGACTCTGAATGCTTCTACTGCAAGAAGAAGGGGCATTGGAAGAGAGATTGCTTGAAGAAGAAGGAAGATGAGAAGAACGGGAACGTTGCTTCTACTTCAGGTATGTATGTTATACATTGTAATCTTGCTAATTCTACTTCTTGGGTATTAGATACTGGTTGTGGCTCACACTTATGTTCCAATTCACAGGGACTAAGGAGAAGTAGAAAGCTTGATAAAGGCGAGATGGATCTACGCGTGGGAAATGGAGCACGGATTGCTACATTAGCCGTAGGATCTTATTTTATTTCTTTGCCTAGTGGGTTTGTTTTGGAACTAGAAAATTGTTACTATGTTCCTAGTATCACCAGAAACATCATTTCCGTTTCAAGTTTGGATTCTAAAGGTTTTAGTTTTCAATTTAAAGACAATAGTTGTTCTTTTTCTTTGAATGGAATGTTTTATGGTTCAGCACAACAAGAAAACGGTCTTTATGTGCTAGATACGAGCAAACACATTTATAACATAAATACCAAAAAGGCTAAAACTGGTGATTCGGATCTCACATTTCTGTGGCATTGTCGATTAGGCCATATAAACATAAAGCCCATGGAATTACTTCAACGCAAAGGAATTCTAGGATCATTCGACTTAGAGAAGATTGATCCATGTGAATCTTGTTTACTTGGCAAAATGACAAGGCAACCTTTCTCAAAGGTGGGAGAAAGAGCAAGCGAACTACTAGGGCTAATACATACAGACGTATGTGGGCCTATGAGTACGAAAGCTAGAGGTGAGTTCAGCTATTTCATAACGTTTACGGACGACTTCAGTAGATATGGCTATATTTACTTAATGAAGCACAAGTCTGAATCGTTTGAGAAATTCAGAGAATTTCAAAATGAAGTAGAGAATCAACATGGCAAGAAAATCAAAGTTCTAAGATCGGATCGAGGAGGTGAATATCTTAGCCACGAGTTTGATGACCATCTAAAAGAATGCGGTATTCTTTCTGAATTGACTGCTCCGGGGACACCTCAATGGAATTGAGTGCCAGAACGGAGAAATAGAACCTTACTCGATATGGTTAGGTCAATGATGGGTCAGGCCGAACTTCCTTTACAGTTCTGGGGACATGCGTTGCAAACTGCAACACTCACACTGAATCGTGCTCCGTCAAAAGCTGTTGAAAAGACTCCATACGAATTACGGACTGGGAAACTTCCAAAGTTGTCTTTTTTGAAGATTTGGGGTTGCGAAGCATATGTCAAGCGATTAATTTCGGACAAGCTACAACCTAAATCTGACAAATGTTTCTTCGTTGGGTATCCAAAAGAAACTATGGGGTATTATTTCTACAACAAGTCAGACAACAAAGTATTCGTTGCTCGTGACGGTGTCTTTTTGGAAAGAAATCATATTTCCAAATTAACAAGTGGGAGAATAATAGACCTCGAAGAGATTCGAGACGAACAACGAACTCAGAACTCTTTAGAAGCAGTTCAAGTTGATGAACCTCCAAGGTCTTTAGAAGAGCCAGTGGGAGTAGTTCCTCGAAACATTGTTGCCCCTCGTAGGTCAAATAGAACTATTTTTCAGCCGGACAGATGGACATGCGTCCTCTTGACTGAAAACTTAGACGTTCTCATATTGGATAGTGATGAACCTTTGACTTACAAGCAAGATATGACGAGCCCAAGCTCCATTAAATGGTTAGAGGCCATGCAATCTGAAATAGACTCCATGTCTGAAAATCAAGTCTGGATTTGGTTGATTTGCCGGATGAGTTCACACCTATCGGATGCAAATGGGTCTTCAAGTTGAAGAAAGACAAAGATGGAATTGTATACATATACAAGGCTAGATTGATAGCAAAAGGTTACAGGCAAGTTCACGGCGTTGACTACGATGAAACCTTTTCTCCAGTCGCGATGCTTAAGTCTATTCGGATAATCCTTGCGATTGCCGCTTTTCATGACTATGAAATATGGCAAATGGATGTCAAAACTGCCTTCTTGAACGGTGTTCTTGAAGAGACTGTGTTCATGACACAGCCGGAAGGTTTTGTCGATCAAAAGAACCAAGGAAAGGTATGCAAGCTTAAGAAGTCCATCTACAGACTAAAGCAGGCATCAAGGAGTTGGAATAAACGATTTGATGAAGAAGTCAATAAGTTTGGCTTCATCAAGAATCAGGATGAATCTTGTGTATACAACACTACAAGAAATCTTCATTTTTCCGACCGACAAAAATGGTCGTAAAAATGGTAAAATTGGTCGCTAAATAGTTTTGCGACTGAAAGTGGTCGGTAGAGAGTAGTCGGAATAATACTGGTCGGTATATTAGCAAAATACGACTGAAAAGTAGTCGTTAAATGTTTACGACTACTTTACCGACTACAATTTAGTTGCAAAATATCCGACTACCAAAGTAGTCGCTAAACTCACAACTACAATAGTAGTCGGAATTTACCGACTACAACGTTAGTCGCTAAAATAACGACTACCATTGTGGTCGGTGATTTCCGACTACATTTGTAGTTGCAAATTTAACGACTAACTTTGTAGTCGGAAATTTAGCGACTACAATAGTGGTCGCTAAATTTCCGACTAAAAATGTAGTCGGTATTTCACGACCACCATAGTAGTCGTTTTTTAGCGACTACAAAAGTAGTCGCAAAAATACAAATCCTGCCACCACAAATCTTGAAAATTACGACTACTTAAGTGGTCGTTAACTGCTACTCAATATAATTCAATTTCGCTGCTATTCAATATAATTCCTTCTATTCAATATAATTCCCACGCTATTCAATATATCTCCCACGCTCCTCAATATTCAATTTCCCTGCTATTCAATATAATTCCTGCGACCACAATATTCAAAACACGAACTATGGAGTATAAAGCTTTGATAACTACGAGTTAATACATAACTACGAGTTAATACATAGAAAATATGTTTGAAAATCTACAAAGTAGCTAGCCCGTAGGAGCGCCTAGCCCAGCCCCTCCGCCGGGGGGATCATAATGGTCCTGAGACTGAAATTGACTACACTGACTGACCATCCTTCCATAGTTCTCCATTGCCTCTTTCAACTCGGCAATCACCTTTGCTTGGGCCCTATCATTTTCTTCTTTTTCTTCTTTCTCCCTTTGGCGCTCTAGTCGCTCTGCATCTCTCTGCCTTTGTAGCTCCTCCTTCTCCCTTTGTAGCTCTTCCTTCTCCCTTTGTCGCTCCAGTCTCTCTTCTTCTCTCTCCCTTAGTACCTGAGCTTGTGTCGCCTCCAAAGCTTGGGTCTTTTGGGTAAATTGTAGTTGAAATTGCGAATAAAGGGAAGGTATGTATGAGCTAGAAGAACCACCTCCCCTCGAAGGTGGTGCATAATACAAATGTGAGCCACTCCCCAAGCCATGGACCTTTCCCTTCTTTCTCCCACCAACTGTCTCAAAAAATATCTGATTTGGATCCTTTTCAATGCCTTTTTCACGGCATTCAGCAACAGTCTTTTCATATGTTTCCTACAAGAATTGAAATGATTAGCAAACATAACAAATATGCACAACACTTCATAAGCATTCAATCATTTCAATCATTTCAAACATATAGGTCATTTATGCCTAAAAATGCCATTTTCGTTCCCAAACATAAACAAACGAACCTATATTTAAAATATAAACCTTTTACATGATTTATATGAGTAGTTACATGTTTTTGAAACTCATTTCAAGTTCGTTTTGCACTCCTAAGTGTCATTTGGGTCGTTATGGGTCATTTATGCCTAAAAATGCCATTTTCGTTCCCAAACATAAACAAACAAACCTATATTTAAAATATAAAGCTTTTAAATGATTTATATGAGTAGTTACATGTTTTTGAAACTCATTTCAAGTTTGTTTTGCACTCCTAAGTGTCATTTGGGTCGCTATGGGTCATTTATGCCTAAAAATGCCTTTTTCGTTCCCAAACATAAACAACCAAACCTATATTCAAAATCTAAACCTTTTACATGATTTATATGAGTAGTTACATGGTTTTGAAACTCATTTCAAGTTCGTTTTGCACTCCTAAGTGTCATTTGGGTCGCTATGGGTCATTTATGCCTAAAAATGCCATTTTCGTCCCCAAACATAAACAAACAAACCTATATTCAAAATCTAAACCTTTTACATGATTTATATGAGTAGTTACATGGTTTTGAAACTCATTTCAAGTTCGTTTTGCACTCCTAAGTGTCATTTGGGTCGCTATGGGTCATTTATGCCTAAAAATGCCATTTTCGTTCCCAAACATAAACAAACAAACCCATATTCAAAATCTAAACCTTTTACATGATTTATATGAGTAGTTACATGGTTTTGAAACTCATTTCAAGTTCGTTTTGCACTCCTAAGTGTCATTTGGGTCGCTATGGGTCATTTATGCCTAAAAATGCCATTTTCGTTCCCAAATATAAACAAACAAACCTATATTCAAAATCTAAACCTTTTACATGATTTATATGAGTAGTTACATGGTTTTGAAACTCATTTCAAGTTCGTTTTGCACTCCTAAGTGTCATTTGGGTCGCTATGGGTCATTTATGCCTAAAAATGCCATTTTCGTTCCCAAACATAAACAAACAAACCTATATTCAAAATCTAAACCTTTTAAATGATTTATATGAGTGGTTACATGGTTTTGAAACTCATTTCAAGTTCGTTTTGCACTCCTAAGTGTCATTTGGGTCGTTATTGGTCATTTATGCCTAAAAATGCCATTTTCGTTCCCAAACATAAACAAACAAACCTATATTCAAAATCTAAACCTTTTACGTGATTTATATGAGTGGTTACATGGTTTTGAAACTCATTTCAAGTTCGTTTTGCACTTCTAAGTGTCATTTGGGTCGCTATGGGTCATTTATGCCTAAAAATGCCATTTTCGTTCCCAAACATAAACAAACAAACCTATATTCAAAATCTAAACCTTTTACATGATTTATATGAGTAGTTACATGGTTTTGAAACTCATTTCAAGTTCGTTTTGCACTCTTAAGTGTCATTTGGGTCGCTATGGGTCATTTATGCCTAAAAATGCCATTTTCGTTCCCAAACATAAACAAACGAACCTATATTTAAAATATAAACCTTTTACATGATTTATATGAGTAGTTACATGTTTTTGAAACTCATTTCAAGTTCGTTTTGCACTCCTAAGTGTCATTTGGGTCGCTATGGGTCATTTATGCCTAAAAATGCCATTTTCGTTCCCAAACATAAACAAACAAACCTATATTCAAAATCTAAACCTTTTACATGATTTATATGAGTAGTTACATGGTTTTGAAACTCATTTCAAGTTCGTTTTGCACTCCTAAGTGTCATTTGGGTCGCTATGGGTCATTTATGCCTAAAAATGCCATTTTCGTTCCCAAACATAAACAAACGAACCTATATTTAAAATATAAACCTTTTACATGATTTATATGAGTAGTTACATGTTTTTGAAACTCATTTCAAGTTCGTTTTGCACTCCTAAGTGTCATTTGGGTCGCTATGGGTCATTTATGCCTAAAAATGCCATTTTCGTTCCCAAACATAAACAAACAAACCTATATTCAAAATCTAAACCTTTTACATGATTTATATGAGTAGTTACATGGTTTTGAAACTCATTTCAAGTTCGTTTTGCACTCCTAAGTGTCATTTGGGTCGCTATGGGTCATTTATGCCTAAAAATGCCATTTTCGTTCCCAAACATAAACAAACAAACCTATATTCAAAATCTAAACCTTTTAAATGATTTATATGAGTGGTTACATGGTTTTGAAACTCATTTCAAGTTCGTTTTGCACTCCTAAGTGTCATTTGGGTCGTTATTGGTCATTTATGCCTAAAAATGCCATTTTCGTTCCCAAACATAAACAAACAAACCTATATTCAAAATCTAAACCTTTTACGTGATTTATATGAGTGGTTACATGGTTTTGAAACTCATTTCAAGTTCGTTTTGCACTCCTAAGTGTCATTTGGGTCGCTATGGGTCATTTATGCCTAAAAATGCCATTTTCGTTCCCAAACATAAACAAACAAACCTATATTCAAAATCTAAACCTTTTACATGATTTATATGAGTAGTTACATGGGTTTGAAACTCATTTCAATTTCGTTTTGCACTCCTAAGTGTCATTTGGGTCGCTATGGGTCATTTATGCCTAAAAATGCCATTTTCGTTCCTAAACATAAACAAACAAACCTATATTCAAAATCTAAACCTTTTACATGATTTATATGAGTAGTTACATGGTTTTGAAACTCATTTCAAGTTCGTTTTGCACTCCTAAGTGTCATTTGGGTCGCTATGGGTCATTTATGCCTAAAAATGCCATTTTCGTTCCCAAACATAAACAAACAAACCTATATTCAAAATCTAAACCTTTTACATGATTTATATGAGTAGTTACATGGTTTTGAAACTCATTTCAAGTTCGTTTTGCACTCCTAAGTGTCATTTGGGTCGCTATGGGTCATTTATGCCTAAAAATGCCATTTTCGTTCCCAAACATAAACAAACAAACCTATATTTAAAATCTAAACCTTTTACATGATTTATATGAGTAGTTACATGGTTTTGAAACTCATTTCAAGTTCGTTTTGCACTCTTAAGTGTCATTTGGGTCGCTATGGGTCATTTATGCCTAAAAATGCCATTTTCGTTCCCAAACATAAACAAACAAACCTATATTCAAAATCTAAACCTTTTACATGATTTATATGAGTAGTTACATGGTTTTGAAACTCATTTCAAGTTCGTTTTGCACTCCTAAGTGTCATTTGGGTCGCTATGGGTCATTTATGCCTAAAAATGCCATTTTCGTTCCCAAACATAAACAAACAAACCTATATTCAAAATCTAAACCTTTTAAATGATTTATATGAGTGGTTACATGGTTTTGAAACTCATTTCAAGTTCGTTTTGCACTCCTAAGTGTCATTTGGGTCGTTATGGGTCATTTATGCCTAAAAATGCCATTTTCGTTCCCAAACATAAACAAACAAACCTATATTCAAAATCTAAACCTTTTACATGATTTATATGAGTGGTTACATGTTTTTGAAACTCATTTCAAGTTCGTTTTGCACTCCTAAGGCTCATTTGGGTCGTTATGGGTCATTTATGCCTAAATATGCCATTTTCGTTCCCAAACATCAACAAACGAACCTATATTTAAAATCTAAACCTTTTACATGATTTAAAATCTAAACATTTACCTTGATCTGTTTCGCTTTGCTACTGCATGGTACATTCCCTTTACCTGGTATGTTCTTCGTGTGCGTCCTCAAATATAACTCACCAGCCGTAGGCAAAGCACCTCCATTGTCTTTTGCCTTAGTATAAATGAATTTGTGTAAGTATTCAATGTAGTTACATATTTAGGTAAAAGTAAGGTAAATAATTATATTTACCATTTTTTTTGCATGTTCTACTGTGGAAATAGAACCTTGAAAATGTGTTGGCTCAATTGGATTTGTTAGTGAACCGCCTCTCCTATTCTTCTTTGAACGCTCAGACTTTTTCAGGAATTCAGGATCCTCCGTTGCATACCTCATCATCTCTTTATGCACCTCCTCAGGTAACCAATCAGGGCGTTTTCCACCACTTCTTGACGTGATGTAGTTGTGTGTGTCCTTTAGTCTTTGCCCCGCTTTTTCATGGTAGTCATGCAAGGCCAAGTTGTCGTACTCCGGTGGCCACTTGTGGGTCCGCTACAAAATTTCGACAAAGTTAGGTTTATAAATAAAAGTTAATGTATTAAGTAATATGAAATTGATTATACCTTGAACAAATTAAACCAATGCTCTTTGGTATGGTTGTCCACCTGTGAATAACACGTCCACGGACGAACGTAATACTTTTGAATGACACTCGTGATGTGTCGGGCGAGGGAACTATGATCAAACCTAACATAATGAAAGAAGGAAAAGAAAATTAGTCGGTAGTTAATAATATTATAAGTCATACCATAGTTTACCAAATAAGGAAAATTAGTCGGTAGTTACTTAAGTTCTAAGCCATACCATAGTTTACAAAAAAAAGAAACTTAGTCATACCATAGTTCACCAGGTGTCATCCAAAAGACTCCTGGCTCAACAACCACTTCATCTTGTTGTGTCTCAGGTACAACCTCACTATCATACTCACCCTGAGTCATGTCATCATCAAAGAAGGTATCCTGAGTGGATTGTGTGATATGTGGACTATCGCGAGCACCTCCATGAGCACCTCCATGAGCACCCCCACGAGCACCTTTACGACCACCTCCACGAACACAGCCACTGCCTGAACTTTCCCCTCGACCAGACATCTGTTTAATTAGTAAAACACAAACCAAACATTAGCTATATAAATAAATTCCAAAAATAGTAAACGTTCGATATATGTAAGTTTCGAATAAGAAGTACATGCTATGGTTATATAATTCGTTCCATAAAAAGAGATAACATAATTCGCACTTCAAACATAAGATTATCAACGTTCGCTCCTTACAAATAGATAGCATGATTTGCGTTTCAAACATAAGACTAACAAACTACATCTTAATGTATGTTCAACACAACATTTTACAAACTAAATTGAATCAATCACATCAAGAACATGCTAGCTAGTCGTCGTATGCATCATCATCAAACTCATCATCATCAAACTCATCATCAACATCATCATCGTCACTTGTCTCAAACTCAGCATCTTCATCGCCACTTGTCTCAAACTCATCAGCCTCAACATCGTCCTCATCTATCACGTCCTCATCATCTTCTTGATCTTCATAATCTGGGATCTCATCCGGAGCACAAATAGCTGAAGAAACCTCATTCGCATCTTCTTGGAGAAATTCTAAGCCAACCGGAGCATCAATCACTGACCTTGCCTTAGTCTTAAACACAGCCCACCATTGGTCTTTATCCCTCTTCAAACTAGGGTAATGAGCAAAGTACACTTGGCTAACTTGGTAAGACAATACAAACGGGTCGTACTTTGGGTACCTCTTAGAATGATTGACCTCCACAAGTTTGTATTGTTCGTGAATGTTCATACCTTTCACGGAGTCCATCCAACTGCACTTAAACAAGATTGTCTTGTACTCTCGAAGCTTACCACAATAGGCAACTTCAACCACCTCCTCTAAAATGCCAAAGTAGTCAATTTCTTCGGGACTTTGTACACACACTCCATAATTCTTAGTTGACTTGTGTTTTCCATAGTCATGCGTGTGAAAATTATATCCATTCACATAGAAATGACTCCATGTTCTCACTTGTCTAGAGGGGCCCATTGCAAGAGCGCGTATCACATCATCAGTTATCAAAGACCAGAGAACCTAATTTGTAGAAGAAGTCAGTAATTTTTGTATTGTGTTAATGATTAGTATAAAGTGATATAATAATATCAATATAAACAATACAAAATTAATCTCACATGTGACTTAAACCATTCAGGGTATTGGGCTTCGAATTTACTCCAAATATCCTCCAAAGCTATGTGTGGATGAATTTGGCGAATATGCTCCTCAAATTTCCTATGGTAATTAAATATTAGTTTATTACCTTTCATAATAAAATATTAGTTTATTACATTTCATAATTAAATATTAGTTTATTACCTTTCATAATCACCTAAGATGCCACTGTTTGCAAGCACATAAAGATGTGCTCGATCATACTCCTTGTCTTGCAAGTAGCGCAAACGACCATTAGTAGGTGCACGGCCACTATCAACCCTGAACATCTCGGGGATATTAACATCATCTTGGTTCTCAACAACCAAATTGACGTTTCTTCCAAGATCCCTTGCTTTGGTGTCAACCTCCGGTTGAAAATAATTGGAACAAAAGTTTGAAATCTCCTCCATTAGGTAAGCATTGCATATGGAGGCTTCTACACGTGCCTTATTTCCAACCTTACGCTTTAAATGGTTAAGAAACCTATAAAATACGTAAGTGTAATCAATAGTTACTAATAAATGTGTAGAGTGCTTAAAAAATATTACTTATTTACACGTAAGGGAATTTTTTTGATTACCTTTCAAATGGGTACATCCACCTGTACTGCACCGGACCACCAACCTTTGCCTCATGTGGAAGATGGACTGGCAAATGTTCCATTGAGTTGAAAAATGCCGGTGGGAAGATCTTCTCTAGCTTGCACAAGATCTCAGCAATATTCTTATCCAAGCGATCTATATCACTCATTTTGATAGTGGGAGCGCATAAATCTCGAAAGAATTGACTGATTTCCGTAATTGCCTTCCAAACATGCAAGGGAAGCAATTCCACTAAAGCAACAGGCAGTAACCTCTCCATGAAGACATGACAATCGTGGCTCTTCATTCCATGCAGCTTATATGATTGGAGATTGACACACCTACTCAAGTTTGAAGCAAATCCATCCGGGAATTTCAAGTCTCGAACCCATTCACATAACACCTTCTTTTGAGCCTTGTCAAGTGCAAAAGGTGCTTTTGGCATGGTTTTACTTCCATTTTCAAGCTCTAACTGCCGACGTTTACAATACTTTGCCATGTCTTTTCTTGCATTAGCGGTGTCCGAGGTGCTGCCTTTCACATCCATCACAGTGTTAATGAGTTGGTCAAAAAATTTCTTTTCAATGTGCATGACAACTAGATTGTGCCGGAGAAGCAAATCCTTCCAGTATGGGAGTTCCCACATAATACTTTGTTTGAACCATCCCTTTTTGGCACTCTTCAACTTCTTAAGAGCCTCGGGACCATCAGTTGCTTTAGGCAAATCCTTCACACATTGCCACAATTCTTCACCACTCATTATATGCGGACCCATGCCATTTTCAACTTTGTTTTTGCAGAAAGCTGTTTTATTCTTCCGAAAAGGGTGACCTTGTGGAAGAAATTGACGATGGAAATCAAACCATGAAACTTTACCTCCATGTTCTAGCCAAAATGCCTTGGACTTATCCATACAGTAAGGGCATGCCTTCTTTCCGGCAGTGGACCATCCAGATAACATTCCATATGCAGGGAAATCACTAATAGTCCACAAAACGGCTGCGCGGAGGTTGAAATTTTGCTTGCTTGATATGTCATAAGTCATAGCCCCAACCTCCCATAACTGTTTCAACTCTTCGATGAGCGGTTGCATGTACACATCCAAGTGTCCCTTTGGATTTTTAGGACCGGGAACGAGCAAAGAAAGGAACATGAAGGGTTTTTTCATACACATCGATGGAGGCAAGTTGTATGGTGTAAGAATAACAGGCCAACATGAATATTGGGAGCCAAACTTACCATGGGGGGCAAATCCATCCGTGCATAAACCAAGCTTAACATTTCGAGGCTCTAATGCGAAATCAGGAAAGGTTGCATCCAAGTGCTTCCATGCTTCACTGTCACTAGGATGTGCAAAGGTGTTTTGAACTCGAGGATTCTTGGCGTGCCAAGTCATATCCTCGGAAACGTTCTTGGTAGCATACAACCTTTGCAACCTAGGTGTGATTGGAAAATAGATCATGACTTTAGCCGGTACAAGCTTGCCTCTAGAAGTCTTCCTATATCGATCACTTCCACATACTCTACATTTATCTAATTGTGCATCGGCTTTCCAGAAGAGCAAACAACCTTTAGGACATGTGTGGATCCTCTCGTGAGGAAGTTCCAAGCCATGAAGAACCTTCTTTATACTATTGAAAGTTCTACCCATTTGGTTGTTATTTGGAATAGCATCATTCATCAAAGAAGCAAACCCATCCACACACCTGTGTTGTAAGTTGAATTCACATTTCAAACTTGCAATTCTTGATGCCATCTCCAACACAGATAGGTTGCTCCCTTCATATAATGGATCTTCAGCTGCCTTTAGAAGGTCGATAAGCTTCTTGGCTTCACCATTTGGCTCTTCTTCAACTACATCGACCTCTTCGTTCAACATATGTTCTTGATTATTTCCTAGAGCATCGATAACCATTTCACGGTATGGATTTGTTTGAACACGCGAGACGGACTCTCCAAAAATTTCCCCTTGACATACCCATTCATCGTAATTACGAACAAAACCCTTCTTGTACAGATGTAGTCTAACTGTTTCAACATCATAGAACCGTCTGTTATCACACAGGGGACATGGGCATCTTATTTTGTCACCGTCACCACAACTTGGATGCTCTTTGCAAAACTCAATGAACTCTGTAACCCCATTGAGAAACTCGGGCTTAATATTGCGCCCATAAAGTCTATCATACATCCATTTACGCTCCGTCCTTTTCATGATACTAAATTCTACACCCTCAACAAAAATCATGTTACTAATTAATCAAACTCTACAAACCTAATAGTTAATGTGAATAATATATATTATATATACACAAATGTATAATACATGCATTTACTAATTAGATAACTTAGCCATGAATAAATTAGGATATTCAATTAGGATATTCAATTTTAACACGAACTTTGATGGTGTGGAGAAAGATTAATATGAGGAAATGATTTGTTTTTCATATAACATAAATAAACTTACCCAAAAAATCCAAATATGATTTGATCTAACCACTTACAAATTTAACTAATCATGATTTATGAAGAGAAGGATTCGGGTTTGTTTTGATTTCCAGATATAAGGCTTCAGATTGGGAAATAGTTGATCCGTTAATAATCTTATGTCACCACAACAATCCAATAACGAGACCACCTATACGTGTACATATTAAAAAGATACATCTTGCTAAAATCAAAACTTTAGGGCAACACTCGAACTACACACTAGTTATTTTATAAACTTAGAGAGTCAGAGTAAGAAGATATTAAAACGATTTTCTTCTCTATCCCTTTCCATATAACATATAAATTAAGAAATACGCAAATCAAGCTGTGAATGGTGGTAGTTTTTCAATGTTCATCATAATCATCAACAGCCCTTTAAAAAATCTATCCAGTTTGTTTGGAGGATTGAGTGTCATTGAGATTTGAGGCCATTGCACAAATGTATATATACACAAATGTATAATACATGGGCATCCATTTTTGACAACCCCTTTACAATATACATTATCTTTTTTACCAACATTTGCGCTTACACTTTTTTAAAGAATATTATTATTATACTAGCTAATTAAGTTTCTTGTTTTAAATCAACTATATTCACTCAATCACTAACAAATTAATAAATCAACAACTAAAATAATCGACAAATAAAGCAACAAAAATAAAAAAAAAAAAAAAAAATCAAAATTTAGATCGACAAATAAAGCAACAAAAAAAATAAAAAATCAACAAAAAAATCAACAAAAAAAAAATCAACAAATAAAATAAATAAATAAAATAAAATCAACATAGATCCATATCAATCATAATCATAAATCAACATAATATTAAATCAATTAACGAAATTGGTTAGGGTTTGAAAAATTGAAATATACTAAATCAATTAAATAATAAAGAGATGTACCTAAGAAGGGAGAGAGGGAGGCATTGGTGGTTGAATGCGTCGTTGGTGGAAGTCGGTGGTGGTTGAATGCGTCGTTTGTGGTTGATTGCGTCGTTGGTGGAATTATAGTCGGTGGCTACGTCGCAGGTGGCCTGCGTCGTGGGTTGGCCGGCGACGGTGGGTGGCCTGCGTTTTGGGCTGGCCGGCGATGGTGGGTTAGCCGGCGACGGTGGGTTATGTGGTGTGAGTTTGAATTTCAGATCTGAACCTTTTTTATAAAAGGCTCTTGTTTGTTGTTTTGAAGTTGCTGGAATTGAAGTTGGTGAAATTAACCGACCAAAACATGAGAGGTGGTCTGATGTTAAGAATAACGACCAGATTTTGGTCATCATCATTGGTCGTTAATATTTTTATTTATTTAATTTTTTTTTAACTTTTTTACCAACTACAGAGTAGTCGGTATATATCTTTTTTTACGACTAACAGTTTTTAGTCGGTAAATTACGACTACAAAAGGTAGTAGGTAATAAAATTGGTCGGTAAAAGTAGTCGCTACTTTTTCCCAAACATTTGTGTTGGTCGACTTTAATTCACGACTGCATAGTGGTCGTAATTTATCTGAAAAGTGGTCGTACATTACCGACTACTTTAAAATAGTCGGTAACAAGCAAATTTAACAACTACAATTTAAATAGTCGGTGAATTTATATTTTACTGACTACATTTTGTTTAGTCAGAAAATTTGGTCAGAAAACGACTGTTTTCTTGTAGTGCAAGAAGGTCAGTGGGAGTAAAATTGCATTCCTAGTCTTGTATGTTGACGACATACTACTTATTGGAAACGACATTCCTATGCTGGAGTCTGTAAAGACTTGGCTCGGAAAGTGTTTCTCAATGAAGGACTTAGGAGAGGCACAGTACATATTGGGCATCAAGATCTATAGGGATAGATCTAAGAGGATGATTGGACTAAGCCAAAGCACTTACATTGACAAAGTGCTAGCTAGGTTCAATATGATGGAAGCCAAGAGAGGCCATCTACCCATGTCACATGGCGTATATCTAAGCAAGAATCAGTGTCCCAAAACATCTGATGAGCGTAGAAAGATGAGTGGAATTCCATACGCTTCGGCTATTGGATCCATCATGTATGCTATGATTTGTACAAGGCCGGATGTTTCGTTCGCACTCAGTGCAACGAGCAGGTACCAGACAGAACCAGGTGAGGCGCATTGGACTGCTGCCAAGAACATCCTAAAGTACCTGAAAAGGACTAAGGATCAGTTTCTGGTTTATGGTGGTACAGATGAGTTGATTGTTAAGGGCTATACGGACGCAAGCTTTCAAACCGACAGAGATGATTTCAGATCACAGTCTGGGTTTGTGTTCTGCCTCAACGGCGGAGCAGTAAGCTGGAAAAGTGCTAAGCAAAGCACTATTGCGGATTCTACAACTGAAGCCGAGTACATTGTTGCCTCAGAAGCAGCAAAGGAAGGTGTTTGGATTCGGAAGTTCATCGAAGAACTTGGTGTTGTCCCCTCCATTAAAGGACCAGTGGCTTTGTATTGCGACAATAGCGGAGCCATTGCCCAGGCAAAGGAGCCTAGGAGCCACCAGAAGTCCAAGCACGTACTGCGGCGATTTCATATACTTCGAGAGATCGTTGAAAGAAAGGAAATCAAGATTTTCAAGGTTGGAACTGACGACAACGTCGCGGATCCATTGACTAAACCGTTGCCACAAGTGAAACACAACGCACATGTAGCAACTATGGGAATCAAGCATGTTGGAGAATGGCTTTGATTTTCTAAGTATTGTTTTAGAACATCTGTTAGATCTATGTTTAAAACAATTGGTTTAACCATTTCATATTTATGAAATTTATTTATTTCATATTCATTTAATTGTGGTTTATAATTAAATGATAAGTTCATGTGATTCAAATCATTCAAATGGGATGTCAAGATGGATTCTTTGGCAAAGAAACACCCATAAGTGAACTTGAATATTGAAGTCACAAAGGATCCCTAATCCAGGTCATTGAAAGGTGGACGACCAATGACTAATGAAGATTAGATTGCAAGTAGATTACTTAGTTCTGTTTCTTGAACTAGAGTGACTGGATGTCAGAATCTTTTGCATAGATACTTATTGGATCTTGTATCGGATTGACCATGAGAACGCTTTAAGAGATTAAAGTCATGTCATAGGTAGTTCTCATTAATGGTGATTAGAAACCGTTCCTCGGAACATGAGCGATTATGTTTGCTCGTTTGAGAATTAGTTCGCTTTGATACTAGCTAAACGTCGTACCGTAAAAGGAGGCTATAAAAGCAGTTATTGGGCGTACTATGAATCAAAGTGAGTATTCATAGATTGCAAGAATGGATTGTCCTCCTATCTTTGATAGGATATGGTGTTGTTGTGTAACAAGGCCTCTCGGAGAGTTAGATACTGTAAAATGCATGGCCGTGCTCAGAATGGTTAGGCTTAACCTTCTGCAAAAGTTTGACAGTTGAATTCCGTAATCCGAGAAACACTTCTGGACCTAATAAGGATGGCTTGGATCTTACCTTATGTTCAGTAAGTAACACTAAGTGAAAAAGAAATGTGGATGCACACTTGTCTGAATGACAAGTGGGAGATTGAAGGAAATATGTCCTTCACCCAAGGTGCATTTGTTGCGATTAAAGCGAAAATTAGAACAAACTTATCTGATTCGATGAACTGAACGAATAACAATTGTTGCGTCGTGGACACCCACTGTCCTAAAAGACGATTCCGCGCTACCTCCCGGTGCAGTAGAACAAAATGCGGTCGCCCTCCAGGATTAGCGCAACTCCGACGTTGTGTGCACTCACAAAGCCGGATGGAGTCAGAACGTATGCCCAAAACCGAGAGCAATTTTGTGTGAGAGTAAGAATGTGTTTTCGTATTTTGTGTGTATGATTTTCTGTGTGAAGGGAACTGAAACTCTGATTTAAATAATTAGAAGGAAAGCATTGCAACAGACAAAAACGGCTGAGGGAATGAATGTTGCAACAGCCAAAAACGGTCAGAGACATTGAATGTAGTAACGGACGTAATTAATGGTAATTAATCCAACGGTTACGTAATCAATACAGATTCCCGTAACAATGACTTAAGCAAAACGGTCCAGTTACCAAAAAGAATAGGGTTGACCCACAAAACCCACCCCACGCCCGCGAACCGCATTCCCAAGTACCAAGTACCAAGTACCAAGGCCCAAGGCCCACGGCCCGCGGCCCGCGCCCGGCCCGGCGCGCGCGCGTGTGTGTGATGTGTCCACCCATACCATTCTCACACTTTCTTAAACAAGAGTTACACTCATTCCCCAATTAATAAACAAGAGGAATATGAAGAGTTTTTCCAATGTGGGACTCTTGAATTTTCACTCACCCTTTTTTCCTTTGTGTTTCCCAATGAGAATTTCCAACAGCATTAAGTCTAATACCAAGGTTCAGATTAATTGCGAACAATTAATTCAGTGAGATCAAGTGATCGGAACAGCTAGCTGGAGCAATGCTTCTGATCAGTGAGTTCTAATGGATATTGAACTCACAACTTACTCTTGACTGAACCTACAAGGTCACACCAATGACACGTAACAGATCACCGGATTAAATGAATCGGAAATTTCATCTCTTTTCCCTAAAGTGTGATTAATCCTCACCCTAGCTAAAATTTAGAAATTTTTCATTTTGAGATTTTCGATTTTTATATTATTCTAAAAATAAAATTTAACTCGAGACTAATTGTGACATTATGATTTCTATTTTGTTTTCATGAATATTGGTACATTACTTAAATTATTAATTAACATGATTTTTTTTTCTAAATTAAAGTATTGCAAGGAAATTAATTTAAAGAGTTTCATATATAATTTTAGTTGGCTGAATTTAATTGTAAATTGCTTGCTAAGTTTCCAAGTGTCCCATTAACCCATGATTAGTCATCAAGGATTCAAGCCACTAGAAAACAATTTCTAGAAAAAAATCATTTGGGTTTCCTTAACCCCATCTCACTTCTCCAGTAACTCCCTCCTTTTCCTTCACTTCTACTTCGTTCCTTCTCCCCTCCTTGCGTCGCCCCACCGTCGCTGCCCCACCTCAGCTCACCGCCGCCATCACGCCGCTGCAGGTAGCCACCCCTCCTCTCTTCTTTCTCTCCCCTTTTCTATTTAATTCAAAAAAAAATTAAAAAAATGAGATAACCGCTGCTGCTATTCTGTCGCGCGGCTGCAGCACCGCCGTCGCTGCTGCCGGCGGCTTCAGGTCTCCGGTAGTGGTGGTGACGGCAACCCCTTTTCCTTTTATTGATAGATTCAGATTTTAATTTGCATAAATATCAAACCCTAACTATTCAATTGGATTTATATTTTCTGCCTTTCCAAGTTTCAAAGAATATAATCTAAATTTAATTAGTTTAATTGGAAATCAAAGTTTAGACTTATAAGTAATTATTGATTTCAACTGTGATATAATTCTATTGAAATACTTAAAGTTCATTTTACTTCTTTACTTTGAATTATGAATATTATGAATATTATGAAATTAGTAAGTTATTCTATTGAAATATAATCAATTGTTATTATTTAAATATATTTTTGAATAAAGCTTTTATAAGTATTTTCATATTGTTTTAGAATGGTTTTAAGATGAATATTTTCCAAGATTAAATGTTTTAAGCACATGTCCATGTATTTAGGAAGTTGTTTATATTTTCAGATTTATGTATATATGCTCTTATTTTAGAATTATATTAAACAAATTAGTTTTGAATTTCTACGCCTATGTTAGAAAGTAAGTTACTATAAACGTATAAATGATATTTATGAATTCAACTCTTGTGTACTTTGTTATTATAACTTAAAGACATACTTTTATTTCACACTTTAGGGAAAAGAGATGAAATAAGCTAGTTTTAGAATTTAGATCAAACAAATTTTAGAATTTCTAAGCAAGGGACTAACTATCATTTATATTCTTATGGATTTCGATTTAACTTTGGAGTAGAAGAATGAGTAGGGGAATAGAACATCCGAAATTGCGCTAAGAGCTTGCTCAAGGTAACCCCATGGACACCTCTTTCATTCATATATAACCTTTGAATTTATGTGTTAACGACTTAAATGCAAATCTATGAATATTTATTTTACAATATTAAACAACCTCTCTTATAAAAGTTTTAAACTTTGGTTTTGCTAATGTTTTCAATACACATTGAATTGTCAAAGATGTTTTACGAATTACTCTTAATAGATTTCTATAATAAAACTATTGTATTGGTGATGTGAACATGTGAAATTTGCCTTGTTGGATTTATTTACCATAGTGTGGATGTTTGATATGAGTAAATGAATTAGAGAATGGTGATACTTTATGGTTTAGATTAATAGCGAATATCATATTTTGTATTGGTGATCAAGTTATAGAATCGGAAGATTGAATGGGAGTGAGCTAATTACATTCAATTATAAACAGAGAAACTTTTTGAGTGTTGGAGACTTGAGTTTAAGGTGATTGTGGGATTTAATGATTTTCGCCGTATGTGGCAATTTAGAATTAATTATCGCCGTATGTGGCAAGATGGTAAACCGTCCTCATCTCTGGTGTGACTGTTCAGGGGCTCCCGGATCACGTAAAAGCTAGAGTTGGGGGGTGTGCACACTAGAGGTTATTGAAAATAGTTGGCCAACGAAGAATGAATGTACTGTCAGGGGGTCCCGGGTACATCTCAAATAGACTGTCAGGGGCTCCCCGGTCTATCTATTGTTCAGTAGATTGTCAGGGGCTTCCGGATCTACTTAGAATGGAGAATTCAAGGAATTAGGAATATATGAGATAAGGTTTATACGATTAGAGGAGAGCTCCAATAGAGAACCATTAGTAATCTCTATTACTTACTTAACTACTAACAGGACTCAATGTGTTTCATCTTTATTATTCAAAATTATTTGAAAACGATGTCTAGAACTTTTGTATATTATTTAACTTGTTTATGCTTCTATGATTTCTTTAATATTTATTTTACTGAGTGGAGTGGTGGCTACCAGCTTTACTGATTCTTTTTCTTTGTTTGGTGTTTGTTTTATTGTTTTCCCCTTTGGGATTGAACCTGCGACGACCCATTTAATTATGGTGAGCAGGAGATGCAGGTAATTAATGGCGTTGAATTTTGAGTACACGTGAAGTAAAGTTGGGAACTTAGTTAAAGTGTACTTTTGTGTAAGACTATAATAATTGTGTTTAAGTTATTTAAATTATTTTAGTTATGTAGTATGAATAGCACTTAGCGTTGCATCTACTTTATATGTAGGTGTAGCAGTAACACCCTGAAGGTGTATGGGGAAATTTATTTGTTGGAATAATGTAATTGAAGCAGGTTAAGAAATTATGATGTAATTCTCTAAATAATATTTTAGGTTGTCCATATTTAGGGGAAGTGCTGCCGAAATTTTTAATAATTAGTCAAGCTAATAATTCGTATTAGTATCTTTAAAATAGGCTTAAATATGGGGGTGTTACAGTTAAAAGGCCTAAACTATATTTTTTGATAATATTTTGAAAAAATATGTTTATGCTTGTAAACACAAATTTCAATTCTACTAAATAATAGAATCAAACTTTGTGACAAAATATAATTTTATTGAATTTTGTATTTTGGGTACAATCTCTAATGTTTGCTCCTCTGATTTGATCTCCACTTTGAATTTGACTTGGCTCACGGACTTGTTTGATTTAGTCCACATACAAATTTGATTTGGTTCTTGAATGAGGGCCTTCGGGCTTGATCTCGTTCAATAATGTTGATGTAGAATAGAACGACCCGTCAATTTTGTATGCTTGTTGTTCTTCTTCCACCGGGATGATTTGATGACGATTTGGTGTTGCTCAAGAACGAGTTTGATCTTCTTGAATAAGGGCCTTCGAGCTTGATCTCGTCCAAGGTTGATCTTCTAAAACGTCACGTCATGTCGATTTGGATGCTTGGTGTTCTTCTAGGGAGAAAGTTGTGACTTGACTGGCAAGAAGAGTATTTGAGAGTTTTAGGTTTTGCCGTCTATCCCCCCGCAAATGAGATGAAAATCTTGTATTTATATTGTGAGGAGACTTTTAGGGTTTTCAATGTGCTTTGGGCCTTTTAGTTTGGATTGGGTAATCATGACACATTTATAACAATTTAACCCATTTTCAGGTTTAATCATTAAAAATACGGATTTTTCATGAAATACCCCTGAATTTTGGCGTAATTCACCAAATGCCCCTCGACTTTCGGAAATTCATAAAATACCCATGTTTCAAAACATAATACACCAAGTACCCTTATGACGTCATCAACCCTAATTAACCCATTTAACTCACCCATTAACCCATTTTTTCCCAATTAATCCATTAAACTCCTAATTAAGCATTTTTTTTCTTTTTTCTTTTCTCTCTCCCCCACTTTTTCTTCCAGTTTCTTCCATGGATCTCCACTTCCACCGGGATTATCGACTTGCCAGCTGCCACCATCGCCACCAAGCAACACTAACAACATCAGCAGCGACGGTGGAAGCAGATCGGCGACTGATTTTATTTGGTTTCCGGCTGCACCACCAACTCATGTTCTCTCTATGTTATATTCCAATTCCTCCTCTTCCTTTATGTTATACTCCAAATCATCCTCTTCCTTTATCTCTTGAAAGCCGAGGGAGGAACCTTCTGTGAGATAATTTGGTGATGTTGGGGGTACTAGAGAGAACCTTGGTATTATCCATAGAGAATGGGTAAACTTTCGTCACTTCTTCAGCACCCTCATCCAAATACACAACGTCTTGCATTGTCAATTGGTGATATTCAACAATTTCTCTCAGAAATCGATTTTCACGAGCATGTACTGAATTTTCATGATCCAAACCAGCCTTCTCATCCAAAAGAGTTTCCAGCTGTAGTCGTATCTGATAATATAACCAAATCTATTTTTGGGGTTGTAATCCATTCAATTAATTATGGGGTTTTAAATTCGTTAAATTCGTTCAATTGTTTTGATTATTTTGTGTGATTAAATATGATGGAATTTGGTTTGGCTTCAATGGAAAAAAAGTGGTGAGTTGATGGAAGGAGGAAGGAGGAAGAAGAGAGAGAAAAGAAAAAAAAATGGGTGGGTTAATTAGGTTTGTTATGGATAGGTTAATTAGGGTGTTAATCGGGGATTAGTTGATTTAATTAGATGTTAATTGATTGATTATAGCTTTGATGACGTCATTAAAGATATTTGTTGTATTAAGTTTTGAAATAAGGGTATTTGGTGCATTATGTTTTGAAACATGGGTATCTTATGAATTTCTGAAAGTCGAGGGGCATTTGGTGAATTATGCCAAAACTCGGGGTATTTCATGAAAAATCCGTTACAAATATTATGGTTTGAATAAAATAACTAAAATGGGCCAAATTAATTACTTTTATTGACCATCAAATAATTATTGAGTCAATACTTTGACTTTTGACCCCGATAATATCTGACGTGACACGAATTACGAAATTTCCATGCCTACAATGCTATAATGGATTTAAATCACGCTGATCATTGTAAAACATGCGACCTTACAAATCCCAACAGTAACTAACTCTCTTCTACTTGTCGTTGAAGTAACGTGATTTATTGAGAATCATATGATTGACTTTAACTTTTATTAATTTTTTTAGGGATGGTGCCCCCCTATCTTTGCCTATCGGTAAATATACACCATTTAAATGGACTTATAAGTGAAAAAGGGACACCAAATAACATGAAACTTCCTCAATCACATTAAAATATTGTCCACACCAGCTCCAAGATCTATCAAACGGGTCGGTCGAGTAGGATTCTTAAAAATTATTTTCGATTCAGGTCGGTCACTCCGAGTTCGGATTTACAAATGCTTGTTCAAGATCTCCATAAATTTCGGGATCGGGTCGACCCAACGGGTTGAGGGATTTTAAAACGCGTATTATATTTTCATTAGTTTGTATAACGAATATACAAAATATGCGCACAAATTAACAAATTTTCACAGACGATTTTATACTTTAACCATAAAATGGAGTATAATTGAAATCAAAATCATGTTACATCCAACAATAGTAACAACGAAGTGTTTATTGTGCTTAAATTTTCTTATAATTTAATTTATTACTTCAATACAACGCTTTTCAATCAGTTGGGTAAAAAACGAGTTCGGTTGGATTTTGACCCATTACTATTCGAATTTTTCGGAATCATAAATTAGGTACATGTAATATTATTCAAGACTCTGTATTTTCGGATAAGGTTTCAAGTCGGATCGATTTTTAACGGGTCTACAAGCTACCCTTACAGATCTCAACAAAATCTAAAACACTGACT